>NW_026637500.1:0-3117 GCF_028554395.1 Pezoporus wallicus
TGCTGCCCTGCCTTGCCTTGCCTTGCCCTGCCCTGCCTTGCCTTCCCCTGCCCTGCCCTACTCTGCCTTGGCTTGCCTTGCCTTGCCCTGCCTTGCCCTGCATTGCCTTTCCTTGCCCTGCCTTGCCTTGCCTTGCCCTGCCCTGCCTTAGCTTGCCTTGCCTTGCCCTGCCCTGACCTGCCCTGCCTTGCCTTGACTTGCCCTCCCTTGCCCTGCCTTGCCCTGCCCTGCCTTGCCTTGCCCTCCCTTGCCTTGCCTTGCCTTGAATTTCCTTTACTGGCCTGGCCTGGCCTGGCGTTGGCTGGCCTTGTCTGTCCTGATATTACCTATCCTTACCTGGCCTTACCTGGTCTTATCTGGCATTGCAATGCCTGTCCTGGCATGTCCTGGAGTGGCCTTGCACTGCCTTGCATTGCCGTGCCTTGCCTGGCCTTGCTTTGATTTGCCTAGACTCACCTGGCCTTCCCTGGCCTGGCCTGGCATGCCCTTGACTGGACTGTCCTAGCTTGCCTGGCCTGGCCTTGCCTTCCCTGGCATTGCCTTGCCTTGCCTGGCCTTGCCTTGCCTGGCCAGTCCTGCACAGGCCTTGCCTTGCTATCCTTACCTTGCCTTGTGTGGCCTTGCCTTGCCTTGCCTAGCCTAGCCTTGCATTGCCCTGATTTTGTATGACCTGGCCCGGCCTGGCCTTACCAGGCCTTCCATTGCTTGTCTTGGACTTGCTTTACCTTGTGTTGCCCTGCCTTGTCTAGCCCTGCCTTGCCTTGCCTCGCCTTGCCTTGCCTTGCCTTGGTTGCCTGTCCTGTCCTTCCCTAGCCTTACCTTGCCTTGCCTGGCATTGCCTTGCCTGGCCTTGCCTGGCCTGGCCTGGCCTTGCCTTCATGGCCTGGCCTTAGCCTGGGCATGCCTTGCCTTGCCTGGCCTTGCCTTCCCTGGCCTTGCCTTCCCCTATATTGCCTTGCCTTGTTTTGTCTTGCCTTGCCCTGCCTTACCTGGCCTTGCCTGCCTGGCCAGGTCTGGCTTGGACTTGCCTTGCCTTGTGTTGCCTTGCTTCACCTTGTCTTGCCTTGATTGTCTGGCCTGTCCTTCCCTTGCCTTGCCTTGCCATGCCTAGCCTAGCCTTACCTTGCTTTGCCTTGCCTTGCCTAGCCTAGCCTTACCTTGCTTTGCCTTGCCTGGCCTTGCCTGGGCTGCCCTGATTTTGTATGACCTGCCCCGGCCTGGCCTTACCAGGCCTTCCGTTGCCTGTCCTGGACTTGCTTTACCTTGTGTTGCCCTGCCTTGTCTAGCCTTGCCTTGCCTTGCCTTGCCTTGCCTTGGTTTCCTGGCCTGTCCTTCCCTAGCCTTACCTTGCCTTGCCTGGCATTTCTTGCCTAGCCTTGCCTGGCCTGGCCTGGCCTTGCTTTCATGGCCTGGCCTGGCCTGGCCTTGCCTTGCATTGACTTGCCTGGCTTTTTTTTTGCCTTGCCCTACCTGGCCTTATCTGGCCTTGTGTTGCCTGTCCTGGACTGGCCTTGCCTTGCATTGCCTTACCTGGCCCTACCTGGCCTAGCAGTCGCTGTCCTGGAGTGGCCTTGCATTGCCTTGCCTAGCCTTGCCTTGCCTGTCTTGGCCTTGCCTTGCCTTACCTTGCCTAGCCTTGCCTTGCCTTGCCTTGCCTTGCCTGGCCTGGCCTTGCCTTGCCTGGCCTTGCCCTGGCTGGCCTTGATTGGCCTGACCTTGACTGCCCTTGCCTGGCTGGGGCTTGCCCGGCCTTTCTTACCTGGCCTTACCTGTCCTGCATTTCTACTGCTGTATGGGCCATGCCTTGTCTTACCTTGCCTTACCTTGCCTTACTTTGCCTTACCTGGCCTTTACCTGGCCTTGCAGGGACTGGCCAGTTCTGGACTGGCCTTGCCTTGCCTAGCCTTACGTTGCCTTGCCTGGCCTTGCACTGCCTTGCCTTGCTTTGCCTTGCCTTGCCCTGCTGGCCTTCCCTGGATTTGCCTGACCTGGCCTTACCTGGCCTTGCCTAGGCTTACCTGGCCTTGCATGGACTGCCCAGTCCCGGACTTGCCTTGTCTTGCCTGGCCTTGCCTTGCCTTGCCTGGCCTGGTCGGGCCTTGCCTTCCCTTGCCTTGCCTTGTCTTGCCTTACCTTGCCTTGTCTTGCCTTGCCTGGCCTAGCCTTGCCATGACTTGCCTGGCCTGGCCTGGCCTGGCATGGGCTGGCCTAGCCTGGCCTTGCCATGCCTGTCATTGCTTTGCCTGGCCTTGCCTTGCCTTGCCTTGCCTTGCCTTGCCTTGCCTTGCCTTGCCTTCCCTTGTAATTCCTTGCCTGGCCTTACCTGGCCTTGCATTGCCTATCCTGGACTTGCCTTGCTTTCCCTTTCCTTGCCTAGCCTTTCCTTGACTTATCTTGCCTTGCCTTGACTTGAATTACCTTGCTTGGCCTTTCCTGTCATGACCTGGCCTGGCCTTGCCTTCCCAGGCCTTGACTGACCTGGCTTGGCCTTGCCTGGCCTGGCCTTCCCTGGCTTTACCAGGCCTTGCATTGCCTGTCCTGGACTGCCATGCCTTGCATTGCCTTGTCTAGCCTTGTCTTCCCTTCCCTTGCCTGGCCTTGCCTGGCCTTGCCAGGCCTGGCCAGGCCTGGCCTGGCATAGCCTGGTCTTAGCTGGCCTTGCATTGCCTGTCCTGGACTTGCTATGCCTTGCATTGTCTTGCCTTACCTAGCCTTGCCTTGCTTTGATTTCCCTTGCCTGGCCTGGCCTTGCCTTACCTGCCCTTACCTGTCCTGCACTGCTACTACTGTATGGGCCTTGCATTACCTTGCCTTACCTGGCCTTTCCCTGGCCTTGCATGGACTGGCCAGTCCTGGACTGGCCTTGCCTTACTTGGCCTTGCCTTTCCTGGCCTGGTCTGGTCTTCCCTTGCATGGCTTGGCCTGGCCTGACCTGGCCTTGCCTTGTCTTGTCTTCCCTTGCCTTGCCTGGCCTGGCCTGGCCTGGCCTGGCCTTGCTTTGCCTTACCTGGCCTAACCTGGCCTTGGGTTGCCTGCCCTTGACTGGCCGTGCCTTGCATCGCTTTACCCTGCCTTACCTGGCCTAGTATTGCCTGTCCTGGAGTGGCCTTGCCTTGC
>NW_026637501.1:0-317 GCF_028554395.1 Pezoporus wallicus
TCCATTTGAAAGCGCCCTCTTCGGAGCTTGCTCTCGGCTGCCCAGCAGCACAGTGAGTAGAGCACGAACGGTTGCCGTCTGCTCCCACAGTCGAAGAGCCAGGAGGGAAAGCATGTGCTGGGCATCTTCAGCACACAGTCAGCTTTGCAACGGTGTCACCATCATTGCTGTCGCTCCTCAGTGTCATACCTAAAGGTCCATTTGAATGCACCCTCTTCAGAGCTTGCTCTCGGCTGCCCAGCAGCACAGTGAGTAGAGCACGAACAGTTGCCGTCTGCTCCCACAATCGAAGAGCCAGGAGGTAAAGCATGTGCTGG
>NW_026637502.1:0-3098 GCF_028554395.1 Pezoporus wallicus
GGGAGCAATAGGGGGAGTGGGGGAGCACTGGGGTCGAATAGGGGGGCAATGGGGGGAGTGGGGGGTACTGGGATAGACTGGGAGGGAATGGGGGGGCAATGGGAGGGAATGGGGGGGCCCTGGGATAGACTGGGAGCAATGAATGGAGCCTGGGGCCAGTGTGGGTCTGCACTGGTTCATACTGGTCTGTACTGGTTCATACTGGTGTGCACTGGTTCATACTGGTCTGTACTGGTTCATACTGGTGTGCACTGGTTCATACTGGTCTGTACTGGTTCATACTGGTGTGCCCTGGTTCATACTGGTGTGCAGCAGTTCATACTGGTCTGTACTGGTTCATACTGGTGTGCACTGGTTCATACTGGTGTGCAGCAGTTCATACTGGTGTGCACTGGTTCATACTGGTGTGCAGCAGTTCATACTGGTGTGCACTGGTTCATACTGGTGTGCACTGGTTCATACTGGTCTGTACCGGTTCATACTGGTCTGTACTGGTTCATACTGGTATGCAGCAGTTCATACTGGTGTGCACTGGTTCATACTGGTGTGCACTGGTTCATACTGGTGTGCAGCAGTTCATACTGGTGTGCACTGGTTCATACTGGTCTGTACCGGTTCATACTGGTCTGTACTGGTTCATACTGGTGTGCAGCAGTTCATACTGGTCTGCACTGGTTCATACTGGTGTGCACTGGTTCATACTGGTGTGCACTGGTTCATACTGGTGTGCACTGGTTCATACTGGTCTGTACCGGTTCATACTGGTCTGTACTGGTTCATACTGGTGTGCACTGGTTCATACTGGTCTGTACCGGTTCATACTGGTGTGCACTGGTTCATACTGGTGTGCACTGGTTCATACTGGTCTGTACTGGTTCATACTGGTCTGTACTGGTTCATACTGGTCTGTACCGGTTCATACTGGTCTGTACTGGTTCATACTGGTCTGTACTGGTTCATACTGGTGTGCACTGGTTCATACTGGTCTGTACTGGTTCATACTGGTGTGCACTGGTTCATACTGGTCTGTACTGGTTCATACTGGTCTGTACTGGTTGGCGCAGGCCGATGGGCTTGTGTTGCACTGGGAGCCCCTTGAGGCGCCGGGGGAGACCCCCGAGGACACGGTGAGACCCCCCCCTACCCTGCTGTGACGTCATTGAGACCACACTGTGATGTCATTGACCCTATTGTGACGTCATTGACCCCATTGAGACCCCACTGTGATGTCATTGACCCTATTGTGACGTCATTGACCCCATTGTGACCTCATTGAGATGACATTGTGATGTCATTGACGCCATTGTGGTGTCATTGACCTCATTGAGACCCTACTGTGATGTCATTGACCCTATTGTGACGTCATTGACCCCATTGTGACCTCATTGAGATGACATTGTGATGTCATTGACGCCATTGTGGTGTCATTGACCTCATTGCGACCCCACTGTGATGTCATTGATCCTATTGTGACGTCATTGAGACCCCACTGTGATGTCATTGACCCTATTGTGACGTCATTGACCCCATTGAGACCCCACTGTGATGTCATTGACCCTATTGTGACGTCATTGACCCCATTGTGACCTCATTGAGATGACATTGTGATGTCATTGACGCCATTGTGGTGTCATTGACCTCATTGAGACCCTACTGTGATGTCATTGACCCTATTGTGACGTCATTGACCCCCATTGTGACCTCATTGAGATGACATTGTGATGTCATTGACGCCATTGTGGTGTCATTGACCTCATTGCGACCCCACTGTGATGTCATTGATCCTATTGTGACGTCATTGAGACCCCACTGTGATGTCATTGACTCCCATTGTTACCCCTTAGTGACCTCATTGAGCCTATTGTGACCTCATTGCCCCCACTGTGACCTCATTATGACCCCGTTGTGATGTCATTGACCCCATTGTGACATCATTGGCCCCATTGTGACCTCATTGGCCCCATTGTGACCTCATGTACCCACTGTTTTGTCATTGACCCCATTGTGACCAAATTGACCCCATTGTGACATCATTGTGGCATCATTGATCCCATTGTGACCTCATTGTCCCCCGTTGTGACATTGTGGACCCCATTGTGACGTCATTGACTGCATTATGGTCATTATCCCCATTATGACCTACTTGACCCCATTGTGACATCATTAACCAGAACATGATGTCATTGCCGCCATTGTGACCTCATTGATGCCATTAAGATGTCATTAACCGCATTATGACGTCATGATCTCCATTGTGACCTTATTAAACCCATTGTGACCTCATGGCTGTGACCTAGTTGACCCCCCTTGTGATGTCATTGACCCCATTATGATGTCATTGCCCATATTGTGGCTTCATTACACCCATTGTGATCTCATTGACCCCGTTGTGACCTTGTTGACCCCATTGTGACCTTATTGACCCCATTATGATGTCGTTGCCCCATTGTCACCTCATTCCCGCCATTGTGATGTCATTGCCCGCATTGTGACCTCATTGCTTCCCCCTCCAGGAAGGGGCGGAGCCACCAGACCCTGGCTACGAGCCTGATTGGGCCGTTCTGAGCCCCCCACGGCCCCGCCCCCAGGCCCCCGGTATTTGGGGGGGGGCACTGGGATGGACTGGGATCAAGTGGGGGGCACTGGGATGAATTGGGTTCAATGGGGGGGGCATTGGGATGAATTGGGAGGGCACTGGGATGAATTGGGATCAATGGGGGGGGCACTGGGGTGAATTGGGAGGGCACTGGGATGAACTGGGATGAATTGGGATCAATGGGGGGGGGCATTGGGATGAATTGGGAGGGCACTGGGATGAATTGGGATCAATGGGGGGGGCACTGGGGTGAATTGGGATGAACTGGGGGGGGCACTGGGATGAACTGGGATGAATTGGGATCAATGGGGGAGTCATTGGGATGAACTGGGAGGGCACTGGGATGAATTGGGATCAATGGGGGGGCACCAGTTTGAACTGGGATCAATTGGGGGGGGGCACTGGGATGAAGGGGGGGGGGGCACTGGGATGAAGTGGGGGGGGGGGCACAGGTTTGAACTGGGATGAATTGGGGGGGGCCACCGGTTTGAACTGGGATGAA
>NW_026637503.1:0-3077 GCF_028554395.1 Pezoporus wallicus
AAAACTACCTTGTCCTGCTTCTCCCATTGCATACTGAGTCAGAGCCCCAAAACAGACCCAAAAAAACACCAAAGCACGACAAAACCACCCCAAGGCCACCTTGTCCTGCTTCTCCTGTGGGATACATGGTCAGAGGCCTGAAACAGACCCAAAACAGGCCAAGTACAACCCAAGTCACCCCAAAACCAGCTCCAAAACCCCCAAACCAACCCAAAAGCACCTTGTCCTGCTTCTCCTATGGAACACAGGGTCAGAGCCTCAAAACAGAACAAAAACACCCCAAAAACCAGGACAAAACCACCTTGTCCCCCTTCTGCTATGAGATACAGTGTCAGGGCCCCAAAACAGACCTAAAACAGAACAAAAAAGCCCCAAAACCTCCTTGTCCTGCTTCTCCTGTGGGATACAGGGTCACAGCCCTGAAACAGACCCAAAACAGGCCAAGTATGTCCCAAATCACTCCAAAACCAGCTCCAAAACCCCCAAACCAACCCAAAACCACCTTGTCCTGCTTCTCCTGTGGGATACAGGGTCAGAGGCCTGAAACAGACCCAAAACAGGACAAAAACACTCCAAAAACCCCAAAACCAGCTCCAAAACCCCCAAACCAACCCAAAACCACCTTGTCCTGCTTCTTCTATAGGACACAGGGTCAGAGCCTCAAAACAGACCCAAAACAGGCCAAAAACACCCCAAAACACCCCAAAAAGCAGGACAAAACCACCTTGTCCTCCTTCTGCTATGAGATACAGTGTCAGGGCCCCAAAACAGACCTAAAACAGAACAAAAATGCCCCAAAACCATCTTCTCCTGCTTCTCCTATGAGATGCAGGGTCAGAGCCTCAAAAAAGACAAAAAACATGACAAAAATAGGACAAAACCACCCCAAAACCAACTTGTCCTGCTTCTCCTATGGAACACAGGGTCAGAGCCCCAAAAAAGACACAAAACATGACAAAAATAGGACAAAACCACCCCAAAACCACCTTGTCCTGCTTCTCCTATGGAACACAGGGTCAGAGCCCCAAAAAAGACACAAAACATGACAAAAATAGGACAAAACCACCCCAAAACCACCTTGTCCTGCTTCTCCTGTGGGATACAGGGTCAGAGCCTCAAAACAGACCCAAAACAGGACAAAAACACCCAAAAAAACCCCAAAAGCAGCTCCAAAACCCCCAAAACCATCTTGTCCTGCTTCTCCTACGGAACACAGGGTCAGAGCCCCAAAAAGGACAAAAAACATGACAAAAATAGGACAAAACAACCCCAAAACCCCAAAACCTAGAGCCCCAAAAAAGACAAAAAACATGACAAAAATAGGACAAAACCACCCCAAAACCACCTTGTCCTGCTTCTCTTATGGCACACTGAGTCAGAGTCCCAAAACAGACCCAAAAAACCCCCAAAGCAGGACAAAACCACCCCAAGGCCACCTTGTCCTGCTTCTCCTGTGGGATACATGGTCAGAGGCCTGAAACAGACCCAAAACAGGCCAAGTACAACCCAAATCACCCCAAAACCAGCTCCAAAACCCCCAAACCAACCCAAAACCACCTTGTCCTGCTTCTTCTATAGGACACAGGGTCAGAGCCTCAAAACAGACCCAAAACAGGCCAAAAACACCCCAAAACACCCCAAAAAGCAGGACAAAACCACCTTGTCCTCCTTCTGCTATGAGATACAGTGTCAGGGCCCCAAAACAGACCTAAAACAGAACAAAAAAGCCCCAAAACCACCCCAAAACCACCTTGTCCTGCTTCTCCTGTGGGATACATGGTCAGAGGCCTGAAACAGACCCAAAACAGGCCAAGTACAACCCAAATCACCCCAAAACCAGCTCCAAAACCCCCAAACCAACCCAAAACCACCTTGTCCTGCTTCTCCTATGGAACACAGGGTCAGAGCCCCAAAAAAGACACAAAACATGACAAAGGTAGGACAAAACCACCCCAAAACCACCTTGTCCTGCTTCTCCTGTGGGATACAGGGTCAGAGCCCTGAAACAGACCCAAAACAGGACAAAAACACTCCAATTTCTCTAAATCATGCTACACACCCGCAATACCTCCTTGTCCTGCTTCTTCTATAGGACACAGGGTCAGAGCCTCAAAACAGACCCAAAACAGGCCAAAAACACCCCAAAACACCCCAAAAAGCAGGACAAAACCACCTTGTCCTCCTTCTGCTATGAGATACAGTGTCAGGGCCCAAAACAGACCTAAAACAGAACAAAAAAGCCCCAAAACCATCTTCTCCTGCTTCTCCTATGAGATACAGGGTCAGAGCCTCAAAAAAGACAAAAAACATGACAAAAATAGGACAAAACCACCCCAAAACTACCTTGTCCTGCTTCTCCTATGGAACACAGGGTCAGAGCCCCAAAAAAGACACAAAACATGACAAAAATAGGACAAAACCACCCCAAAACCACCGTGTCCTGCTTCTCCTATGGAACACAGGGTCAGAGCCTCAAAAAAAAGACAAAAAACATGACAAAAATAGGACAAAACCACCCCAAAACCAACTTTTCCTGCTTCTCCTGTGGGATACAGGGTCAGAGCCCCAAAAAAGACACAAAACATGACAAAAATAGGACAAAACCACCCCAAAACCACCTTGTCCTGCTTCTCCTATGGAACACAGGGTCAGAGCCCCAAAAAAGACACAAAACATGACAAAAATAGGACAAAACCACCCAAAAACTACCTTGTCCTGCTTCTCCTGTGGGATACAGGTTCAGAGCCCTGAAACAGACCCAAAACAGGACAAAAACACTCCAAAAACCCCAAAACCAGCTCCAAAACCACCTTGTCCTGCTTCTCCTATGGAACACAGGGTCAGAGCCTCAAAAAAGACACAAAACATGACAAAAATTGGACAAAACCACCCCAAAACCACCTTGTCCTGCTTCTCCTATGGCATACTGAGTCAGAGTCCCAAAACGCACCCAAAGAACCCCCAAAGCAGGACAAAACCACCCCAAGGCCACCTTGTCCTGCTTCTCCTGTGGGATACATGGTCAGAGGCCTGAAACAGACCCAAAACAGGCCAAGTACAACCCAAATCACGGTCAG
>NW_026637504.1:0-3120 GCF_028554395.1 Pezoporus wallicus
TATAGGTCTCCATAGGTCCCTATAGGCTCTCTATAGGGTATCCATGGGGTCTCTATGGGGTCTCTATAGGGTCTCTATAGGGTATCCATAGGGTCTCTATGGGGTCTCTATAGGGTCTCTATAGGGTCTCTATAGGGTATCCATAGGGTCTCTATAGGGTATCCATAGGGTCTCTATGGGGTCTCTATAGGGTCTCTATAGGGTCTCTATAGGGTATCCATAGGGTCTCTATGGTGTCTCTATTGGGTCTCTATGGGGTCTCTATAGGGTATCCATAGGTTTTCTATGGGGTCTCTATAGGCTCTCTATGGGGTCTCTATAGGCTCTCTATGGGGTCTCTATAGGCTCTCTATGGGGTCTCTATAGGCTCTCTATAGGCTCTCTATGGGGTCTCTATGGGCTCTCTATGGGGTCTCTATAGGCTCTCTATGGGGTCTCTATGGGGTCTCTATAGGCTCTCTATGGGGTCTCTATAGGCTCTCTATGGGGTCCCTATAGGGTCTCTATAGGCTCTCTATGGGCTCTCTATGGGGTCTCTATAGGGTCTCTATAGGCTCTCTCTCTATGGGGTCCCTATAGGCTCTCTATAGGCTCTCTATGGGGTCCCTATAGGGTCTCTATAGGCTCTCTATGGGCTCTCTATGGGGTCTCTATAGGGTCTCTATGGGGTCTCTATAGGCTCTCTATGGGGTCTCTATAGGCTCTCTATGGGGTCCCTATAGGCTCTCTATAGGCTCTCTGTAGGCTCTCTATGGGGTCTCTATAGGGTCTCTATGGGGTCTCTATGGGGTCTCTATAGGCTCTCTATAGGCTCTCTATGGGGTCCCTATAGGCTCTCTATGTGTCTCTATGGGGTCTCTATAGGCTCTCTATAGGCTCTCTATAGGCTCTCTATGGGGTCCCTATAGGGTCTCTATGGGGTCTCTGTGGGTCTCTATGGGGTCTCTATAGGCTCTCTATAGGTTCTCTATAGGCTCTCTATGGGGTCTCTATGGGCTCTCTATAGGCTCTCTATAGGCTCTCTGTAGGCTCTCTATGGGGTCTCTATAGGTTCTCTATGGGGTCTCTATAGGCTCTCTATGGGGTCTCTATGGGCTCTCTATAGGCTCTCTATAGGCTCTCTATGGGGTCTCTATGGGGTCTCTATAGGCTCTCTATGGGGTCTCTATAGGCTCTCTATAGGTTCTCTATAGGCTCTCTATGGGGTCTCTATGGGCTCTCTATGGGGTCTCTATAGGCTCTCTATAGGCTCTCTATAGGCTCTCTATGGGGTCTCTATGGGCTCTCTATAGGCTCTCTATAGGCTCTCTATGGGGTCTCTATGGGGTCTCTCTGGGGTCTCTCTGGGCTCTCCATAGGTCCCTGTAGGCTCCCTGTCTCTCTGTGCCCCCCAGGCTGTTCCTGTCCCGTGGGGCAGACCCCGAGCTCCGCAACAAGGAGGGTGACTCCCCCCTAGAGCTGACCCCCGAGCGCTCCGATGTGTGGGTCTCGCTCCAGCTCACCCGCAAGCTGCGCCAGGGGGCCCTGGCCCGGGGGCTGCGCACCGAGCGCATCGTCAGCAGGTACCTGTGGGGCGCTGTGGGGCGCTAAGGGATGGGGGTCTTATGATGGGGGGGCTATGGGGGGGGCTATGGGGGTCTATGGGTGTCCTATGGGGGTCTATGGGCCTCTATGGGGGTCCTATGGGGGTCTATGGGGGTCCTATGGGTCTCTAGAGGGGGCTGTGGGGGTCCTATGGGTCTCTATGGGGGGCTATGGGGGTCTATGGGGGTCCTATGGGCCTCTATGGGGGTCCTACGGGGGTACTGTGGGGGTCCTATGGGGGTCTATGGGGGTCCTGAGGGTCACTATGGGGGTCCTATGGGGGTCTATGGGGGTCCTATGGGGGTCCTATGAGGGACTACGGGGGTCCTATGGGCCTCTATGGGGGTCTATGGGGGTCCTATGGGTCACTATAGGGGTCCTATGGGGGTCTATGGGGGTCCTATGGGTCTCTAGAGGGGGCTGTGGGGGTCCTATGGGTCTCTATGGGGGGCTATGGGGGTCTATGGGGGTCCTGTGGGCCTCTATGGGGGTCTATGGGGGTCCTATGGGTCTCTGTGGGGGTCCTGTGGGGGTCCTATGGGGGTCCTATGGGTTGCTGTGGGGGTCCTATGGGGGTCTATGGGGGTCCTATGGGTCTCTAGAGGGGGCTATGGGGGTCCTATGGGGGTCCTATGGGACTCTAGAAGGGGCTATGGGAGTCCTATGGGCCTCTATGGGAGTCCTATGGGGGTCTATGGGGGTCCTATGGGCCTCTAGAGGGGGCTATGGGGTCCTATGGGCCTCTATGGGGGGCTATGGGGGTCTATGGGGGTCCTATGGGGCTCTAGAGCGGGCTATGGGGGTCCTATGGGGGTCTATGGGTGTCCTACGGGGGTCCTGTGGGGATCCTATGGGGGTCTATGGGGGTCCTATGGGACTCTAGAGGGGTCCTATGGGGGTCTATTGGGGTCTATGGGTGTCCTACGGGGGTCCTGTGGGGGTCCTATGGGGGTCTATGGGGGGTCCTATGGGCCTCTAGGAGGGGCTATGGGGGTCCTATGGGGGTCTGTCGGGTTCTCTAGGGGTCCATTAGGGTCCTATGGGGCTCCTATAGGGGGTTATAGGCGCATCCCTGCATCCCTTGGGTACCATTGATGCTCGGTGGTACCCAAGAGCATCCCTTGGGTACCATTGATGCTCGGTGGTACCCAACAGCATCCCTTGGGTACCATTGATGCTCAGTGGTACCTGGAGCATCCCTTGGGTACCATTGATGCTCGGTGGTACCTGGAGCATCCCTTGGGTACCATTGATGCTCGGTGGTACCCAACAGCATCCCTTGGGTACCATTGATGCCGGTGGTACCCAACAGCATCCCTTGGGTACCATTGATGCTCAGTGGTACCTGGAGCATCCCTTGGGTACCATTGATGCTCGGTGGTACCTGGAGCATCCCTTGGGTACCATTGATGCTCGGTGGTACCTGGAGCATCCCTTGGGTACCATTGATGCTCGGTGGTACCTGGAGCATCCCTTGGGTACCATTGATGCTCGGTGGTACCCAACAGCATCCTTTGGGTACCATTGATGCTCGGT
>NW_026637505.1:0-310 GCF_028554395.1 Pezoporus wallicus
ACAGAGCCCCATAATCCCCACAGCCACCCTATAGAGCCCAATAAACCCCCACAGCCAAGCTATGAAACCACATAACCCCCATAGCCACCCTATGGAGCCCCATAATCCCCGACAGCCACCCTACAGAGCCCCATAACCCCCACAGCCACCCTATAGAAACCCATAACACCACAGCCAACCTATAAAGCCCCATAACCCTCCATAGCCACCCTATAGAGCCCCACAACCCCCCACAGCCACCCTATGTGAAAAATAAACACAACAGCCACCCTCTAAAGCCCCATAACCCCCATAGCCAACCTATGGAGCC
>NW_026637507.1:0-3148 GCF_028554395.1 Pezoporus wallicus
ACCGGTGGGCGCAGTACCGGTGGGCGCAGTACCGGTGGGTGCAGCACCATTGGGTGCAGTACCGGTGGGTGCAGCACCATTGGGCGCAGTACCGGTGGGTGCAGCACCATTGGGTGCAGTACCGGTGGGTGCAGCACCATTGGCTGCAGTACCGCGATCCCATCGCTAGGGGGCGCAGCGCTGCGGGGTGCTTACCGGCGGGTGCAGTACCGGTGGGTGCAGTACCGGGGGGCTGCAGGGCGCTGCGGGCAGGTAGCTGAGGCGGCCCCGGTACCGGGGCGAGCGCCAGGAGCGAGCGGCCGCGGCAGGGCGAAGCGGGCCGGTCCCAGGCGGCGCAGGCGCTCGCTGCCGGTGTCCACGTCGGCCACGAGCCCCCAGGCCACGGCCAGGAAGGAGAAAGGCGGCGGCCCGAGGCCGTGGTCAGCGAGAGCAGGTCCAGGGGGACGGAACCGGGGAGCCCCGGCAGAGCAAGAGAGCGAGGTTCTGCAGGAGGGAGAGCCCCAGGGCGGGGGGGAGGCTGGGGGGGGGTGTGGGATTGGGGGGATGTGGGGTATGGGGATGTGGGGGAAGGGATGGGGATGCGGGGATGGGGGATGGGGGGTGGGGGGAGGGGTATGGGGATGGGTGGGGATGGGGGGGACGGGGGATGGGGGATGGGGGGTGGGGGGATGTGGGGTATGGGGGGGTGGGGGGGGGGGGATGGGGGATGGGGATGGGGGGTGGGGGGATGTGGGGTATGGGGATGTGGTGGGGAGGAGGGATGAGGATGGGGGAAGGGGGGATGGGGAGGGTGGGGATGGGGAGGTGGGGGGATGGGGGGATGGGGGGTATGGGGATGTGGTGGGGATGTGGGATGGGGATGTGGGGATGGGGGATGTGGGGTATGGGGATGTGGTGGGGATGTGGGATGGGGATGGGGGATGGGGGATGGGGGGGTGGGGGGATGTGGGGGATGGGGATGTGGTGGGGATGTGGGATGGGGATGGGGGATGGGGGGATGGGGGGGGTGGGGGGATGTGGGGTATGGGGATGTGGTGGGGATGTGGGATGGGGATGGGGGATGGGGGGATGGGGGGGGTGGGGATGGGGAGGTGGGGATGGGGGATGGGGGGGTGGGGGGATGTGGGGTATGGGGATGTGGGGATGTGGGATATGGGGATGGGGATGTGGGGATGGGGGGGTGTGGGGATGAGGATGGGGATGTGGGGATGTGGGATATGGGGATAGGGGGATGGGGGAGATGGGGATGGGGATGAGGGCATGGGGATGGGGACATGGGGATGTGGGATATGTGATACAGGGTAGAGGGATGGGGGGGAAATGTTGCACATGTGGGGTCATGGCGCAGAGCCACCATCCCCGTGTCCTCATGTGTCCCCTATCCCCATGACCAATATCTCCATGTTCCCACATCCCCATGACCCCATGAGTCCTCATATCCCATATCCACATATCCCATACCCCATCCCATATCGCCATATCCCCACATCCCACATCCCATCCCATATCGCCATATCCCCACATCCCATATCCCCATATCCACATCTCATACCCCATACCCATATCCCCATCTCATACCCCATACCTCCATACCCATATCCCCATGTACCATATCACTATATTCCATACCCCCGCATCCCAGTTCCCACATCCTCATATCCCTATACCCCGTATTCCACACCTCGCATCCCATATCCCACATCCCATATCCCCATATTCCATGCTCCCACAACCCCCTATCCCCACATCTACATTTCATATCCCATATCCCACATCCTATATCCCCAGATCCCACATCCCCATATCCCGTCCCCCATCCCCATCCCCACATTCCATATCCGCATATCCCATTTCTCCACATCCCACATCCCCACATCCCCATCCCCACATCCCACCCCCCATCCCCATACCCGCAGTGGCAGTTGATGGCCGCCGCCAGCCCATTCCCAGACCCACAGGGCAGGATTCCCAGTGGGATCCGCAGCGCTGCCGCCCAGTCCGGCCGGGCCAGGAGCCCATTGACCACCTATGGGGGGGGACAGGGACACAGACAGGACCCCAGTGACTCACAAGTGCCCCCCCCAGACACCCCCCCCTGCCCCATACCTCATAGAGGAGCCCATCCCCGGAGGCGGTGACGATCCCGTCCCATTCATCCAGGCTGAGCCCGGCCACCAGCTCCCGAGCGTGGTTCGCCCGCTCTGGGGGGGGCACAGAGAGCTGGGACCCACAGTGCCCCCCATGACCCACTGGCCCCCATGGCCCCATTGCCCCCCATTACCTCCCATTACCTCCCATTGCCCTCCATTACCTCCCATTGCCCCCCATGGCCCCATTGCCCCCATTACCTCCCATGGCCCTATTGCCCCCCATTACCTCCCATTACCTCCCATTGCCCCCCATTACCTCCCACTGCCCCCCATGGCCCCACTGCCACCCATTACCTCCCATTACCTCCCATTGCCCCCCATGGCCCCACTGCCACCCATTGCCTCCCATTGCCCCCCATGGCCCCATTGCCCCCCATTACCTCCCATTGCCCCCCATGGCCTCACTGCCCCCCATTGCCCCCCATTACCTCCCATTGCCCCCACTGCCCCCTATTACCCCCCATTGCCCCCCATGGCCCCACTGCCCCCCATTGCCCCCAGTAACTCCCATGGCCCTATTGCCCCCCATTACCTCCCATTGCCCCCCATGGCCCCATTGCCCTCCATTACCTCCCATTGCCCCCCATGGCCCCATTGCCCCCCATTACCTCCCATTGCCCCCCATGGCCCCATTGCCCCCCATTACCTCCCATTGCCCCCCATGGCCCCACTGCCCCCCCTTACCCCCATTACCCCCATCACCCCCCATCACCCCCATGCCCCCCCCGTACCGGTCTGGATGAGGTTGAAGCTGATGTCGGCCTCGCTCACCATGGGCAGGACGTGGCTCTGGCACCAGCTCAGGGCCCGGCCCCGGCCCCCAAAGGGGTTCAGCAGCAGCAGCAGGCGCCGGCGCCGCGGCTCCGGGGGCAGCTCTGGGGGATGGGGGCGGGATCGAGCCCGGCACCAATGGATCCATCCCAGAGATCCCCATGGATCCACCCCTGCATCCATGGACTCATCCCTGCATCCATGGACCCATCCCTGCATCCCATCCC
>NW_026637508.1:0-3075 GCF_028554395.1 Pezoporus wallicus
ATAGCCCCCCATACCGCCCCATAGCCCCATAGCCCCCCATAGCCCCATAGCCCCCCATAGCCCCCCATAGCCCCATAGCCCCATAGCCCCCCCATAGCCCCCATAGCCCCATAGCCCCATAGCCCCCCATAGCCCCATAGCCCCATAGCCCCATAGCCCCATAGCCCCCCATAGCCCCCATAGCCCCATACGTAGCTGGGCAGCGCCCATTGCCGCAGGCGCAGCCACCGCTGGAGTTGGGGTCCGGGGCCCCCCAAGAAGCTTTGGGCGAGGGCAGGGACCCGATCCCGGCCCCCCCCCGGGCCCAGCGCCTGCAGCGAGGCCACGGCCTGTGGGGGGCAGCAGAGACCCATAGGGACCCATAGAGACCCATAGGGAGCCATAGGGACCCATAGGGACCCATACGGAGCCATAGGGAGCCATAGAGACCCATAGGGACACATAGAGACCCATTGGAACCCATAGGACCCATAGGACCCATAGAGACACATAGGGAGACCCATAGGGACAGCATAGAGACCCATAGGGAGCCATAGAGACCCATAGGGACCCATAGGGACCATAGAGACCCATAGGGAGCCATAGAGACCCATAGAGACACATAGGGAGCCATAGAGACACATAGAGACACATAGGGAGCCATAGAGACCCATAGAGACCCATAGGGACCCATAGGGAGCCATAGAGACCCATAGGGACCATAGAGACCCATAGGAACCCATAGAGACCCATAGGGACCATAGAGACCCATAGGGAGCCATAGGGAACCATAGGGACCCATAGAGACCCCTATAGGGAACCATAAGGACCCACAGAGAGCCATAGGGAGCCATAGGGACCCATAGCAACCCAGAGAGACCCATAGGGAGCCATAGGGACCCATAGGGAGCCATAGGGACACATAGAGACCCATAGGGACCATAGAGACCCATAGAGACCCATAGGGACACATAGAGACCCATAGGGACCATAGAGACCCATAGGGACCATAGAGACCCATAGAGACCCATAGGGACACATAGAGACCCATAGGAACCCATAGAGACCCATAGAGACCCATAGGGACCCATAGGGAGCCATAGAGACCCATAGGGAGCCATAGGGACCATAGAGACCCATAGGAACCCATAGGGACCCATAGAGACCCATAGGGACACATAGAGACCCATAGGGACACATAGAGACCCATAGGGAGCCATAGGGACCCATAGGGACCCATAGAGACCCATAGAGACCCATAGACACCCATAGGGACACATAGAGACCCATAGGGAGCCATAGAGACCCATAGGGACCCATAGGGACCCATAGAGCCCATAGAGCCCCATAGAGCCCATAGGGCTGCCCAGGCCCTCACCCTGTGCACGGTGTGGGGCACATAGGGGCAGGGGGGCAGCACCCCCTGGCAGCTCCGAGCCCTGGCCGGCGCCCACGAACATCCGCACCAGCGCCTGCAGGGACCCATAGAGACCCATAGAGACCCATAGAGACCCATAGAGATCCATAGAGACCCATAGAGAACCATAGGGACCCATAGAGATCCATAGAGACCCATAGAGACCCATAGAGATCCATAGAGACCCATAGAGACCCATAGAGACCCATAGAGACCCATAGAGACACATAGAGACCCATAGAGACCCATAGAGACACATAGGGACACATAGAGACACAGAGAGATCCATAGTCCCCATAGACCCCATAGCCACCCATATACACCCATAGACACCCATAGCCCCATAGCCCCTATAGCCCCCCTTAGCCCCATAGCCCCCATAGCCCCATAGCCCCCATAGCCCCCATTGCCCCATAGCCCCCATAGCCCCCATAGCCCCCATAGCCCCCCATCACCCCCATAGCCCCCATTGACCCCCATCACCCCATAGCCTCCATTGACCCCCATCACCCCATAGCCCCCCATAGCCCCCCATAGCCCCCATAGCCCTCCATAGCCCCGATAGCTCCCTATCGCCCCCATAGCCCCATAGCCCCCATAACCCCATAGCCCCCCATAGCCCCATAGCCCCATAGCCCCCCATAGCCCCCATAGCCCCCATAGCCCCCATAGCCCCCATAGCCCCCCGTAGCCCCCATAGCCCCCCGTAGCCCGCATAGACACCCCATAGCCCCCATAGCCCCCATAGCCCCCCATAGCCCCCATAGACACCCCATAGCCCCCCATAGCCCCCATAGCCCCCATAGCCCCCCATTCGCCCCCATTACCCCCATTCACCCCCATTACCCCATAGCCCCCATAGCCCCCCAGCCCCCATAGCCCTCATATCCCCCCGTAGACCCAGCCCCCCGTAGCCCCCATAGCCCCGTAGCCCCCATAGCCCTCACAGACCCCCATAGCCCCATAGCCCCCCATAGCCCCATAGGCCCCCATAGCCCCCCATAGCTCCATAGCCCCCCATAGCCCCCATAGCCCTCCATAGCCCCATAGCCCCCCATAGCCCCCATAGCCCCCCATAGCCCCCATAGCCACCCCATAGACCCCATAGACCCCCATAGCCCCCCATAGCTCCCATAGCCCCCCATAGCCCCCATAGCCCCCATACCCCCCATACCCCCCATAGCCCCCATAGCCCCCCATAGCCCCCATAGCCCCCATAACCCCCATAGCCCCATAGCCCCCCATTACCATCCATAGGCGGGGGGGGGGCCCTGCCCTCCCCACTGCAGTCCCGGTGCCCCCCAGCAGGAGGCGCAGCCCCAGGCTCAGGATCAGGCCCAGCAGCAGCCACAGCCCCGACGTGAAGAGCAGCAGCGCCAGCGCCCCCCCCGGCAATGGGGCGCTATGGGGCAGCCCCATAGAGAGGGGGCAGAGGCGTTAATACCCCCCCTCCAGACCCATAGATATGGGGCAGCCCCATAGAGAGGGGGCAGAGGCGTTAATACCCCCCTCCAGACCCATAGATATGGGGCAGCCCCATAGAGAGGGGGCAGAGGCGTTAATACCCCCCCAGACCCATAGATATGGGGCAGCCCCATAGAGAGGGGGCAGTGGCGTCAATACCCCCCCAGACCCATAGATATGGGGCAGCCCCATAGAGAGGGGGCAGAGGCGTTAAT
>NW_026637509.1:0-31287 GCF_028554395.1 Pezoporus wallicus
GCCAAAGTGCTCGCCGCCTTGATTGTGCAAGACAAAATAGGGCAGCAATTTTTTTTTGCTTTAGTGCATTAGCATGGGTGTGAAGATTTTGACAGGTTATGTTGCATGAATTTAAGTAACTCCAGTTCAATACATGCATAAATACAAAAGTTGAAGACCCTCGCTAACCAGCTAACAGAAATCACTAGGTGGAACCCCTTTCAGAGATGGACGTAGGGGGTGGGACTAGCTACAAAAAGCTGTTGCATTATTAGTGGTAATAGGTATTGGTTTTTCATGTATTTTATGTTCCTTGTCTTTTAGCACTAATCCGTTCCCTTATAGACAGTATACTATATAAAACTGTAGCATGGATGGTAAAATATTTGCGTGTTCCAACCACGGACTACGGGGTGGAATGTGTCAGGGACAATATATAATGGTCCTTGGTGAAACACACAAAGATAGAAAAGTACTGTTTGTCTGCTTTGGCTCCTCCCCAGAGAGTCCTGCTTTGGCTGCTCCCTGGAAAGTCCAGCTTTGGTTCCTACCTGGAAAGTTCTGCTTTAGAACTCCCTGGAAAAGTCTTGTCCCTTGGAGACCTTTCTAGATATAGCTAGCCACTTCTTCCAACGTAGGCTGGCCCCCTGTGTTGGAATGAGTGTGCATTTTTGTCAGTATAAAAGCCCAAGCTTCATGCGATGTGGGGGAGGCAGAACCCCATACCACCCAGGTCAATGTTGCCTCCGTGGGGACACCTGCTAAGGTTGAGCTTGCCACCTCGTACTACAATGATCTTTCTCGGAGCTGGTTTCCTGATTGTCATTACTTGGTCCTTGGGGTTGGTAAGATAACCAAACATCAGAAGTATCCTTGACTGTATCTTTTACTATCTCTATATTTTCCTATATTAATAAACTACTTGCAAGTTCTCTAGTTGTCTCTCATTTTCTCTCACGTGGAATCCTTGAACTCTGGAACACATGCGTACAAAAATGTGGTGGTGGTCTTTGGGGGTCGTTTACTTCTTCCAACAATATTCATCACTTCTGGCAGTCTTTGAAGCACACACAGTAGATAATGCTTACACCAGCTTAATTGGTTCAGTAACACTGCAGACATAATCATTCTGTCCTTCTACTTATCAGTTAGCTTAGCGGCAGCCCATCCTGGACATCTGCTAGTTTCAGATACTCTTTATCTACATGTCCTGTTTTTCTGTCCTGTTTTCCTTACACTTATTTTTGTACTAAGGTCATAAGGACCTAAAACTACACCAACTACAATGGCTTATCTTATACAAAGATTCTCATTATGTTCTCTAGCTGCACTCTATTTTTTTTTTTTCATCTGTGAAACACGTACCTCAGTTATTTTCCACTGCTACTGTTACAAAGCCATCAAACTTAACGTTACTTAGAACTGATTCCACTTGGCACATTGGAAAGAACTGGGAGGGTCTTCTGGGGGCTCCGTAAATAAAATATTGTAACCAATGGTGGCCTTTGTATACTTTGGAGGATCAGGAAAAATAGCCTAAAAATGGAACTCTGAACTATAATACATTGTTACAATTAATGTTGGTTTTGGGGCGGCAAGTAAAATGGGATGAAGTAATGTATGCAGATACATTTTTCATGCTGCGAAACCACCCAGAATGGCAAAAAGAATGTGGAATTAATATAGCACCTTTGGATCCTTTAATTTTAGCTTTAGAAAAAGAAAGGAAGCAGGCTGGGAATAGATTGGAAAAATGCTGTTCTGGTTGTGATATTGGGGAAATGTGTTTGAAAACATAGGAAAAGAGCTGAGGATAACATGGTTGAGGATAGAATGGAGGATTATGTTTCCCCAAAGGTACTGGATCAGAGATTACCTCTGATTCAGGAGGAATCCTCTGATTCAGATGAAGAGCAAGAACAAAGTGTAAAGAAAATTCCCTCCACTCCCATTGTAGTCTGTGTCCGTAGTAAAACTAGGACTGTCCTGCAAGCCCCTCTTAGGGAAGCAATGGGACCAGAGGGACATACCAGGATAAAAGTGAATTTCTCTTTAGGAGATTTAGATAAGTGGAAGCAGATTGAAAAATATTATCAAAATGACCCTATAGGGGTAGCTAAGAAATTTGAGATTCTGGTAAAAAGTCAGGATCCTGATTGGAAGGACATAGATGTAATATTGGATGCATTAACAGAGACAGAAAAACAATTGGTTATAAAAACTGCTTGTACTCAAGTAAATGCTCAGATTACTGCAGGGTCTATGGCTGGGAGGGTTGAAGATCATATTCCCCTTACAGCTCCAGATTGGGATTATAATGATGCTGGAGAGAATGCATCTCTGAAGAGATATCAAAATTGGATTAAGTATGGGCTTGAAAATGCCATAGCTAAAGCAGTAAATTGGTCGGTGCTGTTTGAAATAAGACAGGGACCGAAGGAGTTGCCGCCAGAGTTTCTGGACAAGCTCAGAGAAACGATGAGAAAATGCACCACAATGGATCCTTCCTCAGAGGAAGGCAAATTACAGCTTGCAAATTCCTTTGTGGGGTAGTCATCGGAGGACATCAGACAAAAGGTTCAAAAATTATCCAGAACTGAAATAAGAGATATAGAAAAGTTACTGGAAGTGGCTTGGAAAGTATACAGGAATAGAGAACAAGTAAAAGAAATTAGGAAAGGTTTTGAAAACGGCCACAGTTGCAGCATTGGAGCAAGTGAATGAGAGATATAGTGGAATGACAGTTAGAGGTCATGGTAGTGGAATGGTGATGGGGGGTGTGGGGTGTGGTTATAGAAGAACTTCCCTTGGTCCAGATCAATGTGCAAAATGGAATGGGTTTGGACACTGGAAACAGGAATGTCCACAAGGAAAACAACAAACTCAACTGACTACTGACCTAGAATAAGTTGTCGGGGACCAGGGGAATCTACCCTAGCAGATCCACTGGTTAAAATTAAGATAGGGACCATGGAAAAAGAAATGGAATTCTTATAGATACTGGGGCAATTTATTCAGTCCTAAACCAAGATCTAACATTAAAAGGAAAAGAGTCTGTAATGGTTGTGGGAGCTACTGGCTGTCAGGAAAAAGCATTCTTTCTAAAACCTTTAAAATATAAGATAGGAAAACAAACTGGGATACATAAATTTCTATATATGCCAAATTCACGCAAATCATTGTTAGGAAGAGATTTATTAGAACATTTAGAGGCAACCATAACTTTCAAAGGAGGTGAAATAGAACTAAAAAAAAATAAGAGGATCGATTAATTGAAGCTTTGAGTGTATCATTTATTCAACAGGAAATCAGGAAGTCCAATTCACCTGAAGTAGAAGAAATCCTCAATCAGGTATATCCAGGAGTTTGGGCATCTGAAATCCCAGGTAAGGCAAAGAATGCTTTGCCTATTAAAACTGAAATTAAAAGGGTGGGGTTGCCCCATCCAAATAAAACAATATCCTTTAAGGTTAGAAGATAGAAGGGGAATTAAAGAAAAAATTTATATTTTTCTAAAATATGGTTTATTAGTGGAATGTGAACACTCCCATTTTGCCAGTAAAGAAAGCAGATGGAAAAAAGTATATGCTAGTTCAAGACTTAAGGGCAACAAATAAAATAGTAGAGGACATCCACCCTGTAGTAGGTAATCCATATGCTTTATTGACCAAACTAAAATTAAATCAGAAATGGTTTGCTGTCTTGGATTTAAAAGACACTTTCTTTTGCTTACCATTGGCCAAAAAAAGCCAGAATTTATTTGCTTTTGAATGGGAAAATCCTGACACGGGAAAGAAAATTCAATTAACTTGGATGGTATTACCTCCAAGGTTTACAAACAGTCCAACAATTCTTATAAATCAGTTAGCACAGGAACTAGAATCATGGAAGCCACCCACTCAGACGGGGACTCTGTCACAATATGTGGATGACCTATTAATTGCTACAGAAACAAAAGAAGGATGTCTCCAGTGGATGGTGGGATTATTAAATGTTTTGGGACTGAATGGTTATTGGGAATCCAAACAAAAGGCCCAACAAATACAAACCCAAATTTCCTACCTAAGACGTGAAATAACAGTAGGACAGAGAGAACTTGGAACAATATTGTGGTTTAAGCCCAGCTGGCAACCCAGAACCATGCAGCTGCTCACTCACTTCCCCCCCTTCCTCCCCCCAGTTCCAGAGGGATGGGGAGGAGAATCGAAAGAATGTAACTCCCACGGGTTCAGATAAGAACTGTCCAGTAACTAAGGTATAACACAAACCACTGCTGCTACCACCAATAATATTAATGATAAGGGAAAATAACAAGGGAAGACAATGCAACCGCTCACCACCTGCCAGCCAATACCCAACATGACCGGGCAGAGATCTAGCCCTTCCGAGTAACTGCCCACAGTTCGACATCCTGGGCATGACGTGCTGTGGTATGGAATACCTCTTTGGCTAGTCTGGGTCAGGTGTCCTGTCTGCTTCCTCTCAGCTTCCCCTCCTCCCTGGCTGAGCATGAGACTAAGAAAGTCCTTGGTCAAACTAAACATGACTAAGCAACAACTAAAAAACTTGGTGTTATCAGCGCTGTTCCCAGGCCGAAAGTCAAAAACACAGCACTGCATCAGCTACTAAGACAGAGAAAAATTACTGCTACTGCTGAACCCAGGACAGTATCCACAGTATCTGCACCCAACCCTCTTTGTTTTCCTGTCCTTTCAGATCTTCTTACTTCATCTGAGGAAGACTCCTTACTTCACCAAAACGACCACCAGACGACCACCAGAGGGGGCTGCGCAAGCGTAGAAGAGGCTGATGTTGTAACACTTCTGATGTGGCAATCCTTAATGCATATGCATTAGCTAATGTTGTAATCCGTGCTAAATGTGTATAAATTGCGAACGTGATGTGACGAGGTTGGAACCAGATTTGGGTGCGTACCCCTGGTTTCCCAGTGCTGTAATAAAGCACCTCATATAACCATTCCGGTGGTTATGTGTTTGTTCCCACGCTAACAAGGGGATTTGATCTGCAGAACCCAGAGACATTATTTTACAGAATCCCCTGAGAATATCATAAAACTTGTGTGTAGGTGCTCTCATATTTTTAAGTGCATTTGCAGAGCACTAGGAAAGAGAAGCTATAGAGATTTGTAAAAGATTGTCTGAAATGAGAGCCGGTCAAAACAAGGTAATTCTGAAGAAAAGCCCATTGGGTTACATTTTGGCACATTGGAAAGAACTGGGAGGGTCTTCTGGGGCCTCGGTAAACAAGAAAACATTGATAAAATATTGTAACCAATGTCTGTTTTTAGTTAGACTGTTGCCAGCTTAAAAGTGACAATTCTCCACTCCTGTAATTTTGCATGATGTACACCCCTGTTATTTTTAATTTGTAAAATTTGATATGAAACTTCTCTGGATAAAGTTGAGTACTTGATGCGTACGTATGGAATATCAGGTCTTGTGTGCAGGTGTATCTTTTTATAAAGACTGTGATGTTCCTATCTGTGTATGAATTGTATCTGTAAAAACATTGTGAGTGTAAAAAGCTTGCTTTTGAAAAGTTAATTGCCAAGCTTGTGATTGTTTATGAGATTGGGGAAAGTATTAATTGGGATTTTGGTGTGAAGTCTCTGAAGTTGAGTAGCAGAGGACAGGTATTAGCCCCCTATTTATTATATGCTCATCCGTAAAAAAAAAACCCATAAGACATTCAGGAATGATATGGAAAGAGAACAGTGTGTCAATGAAACGGCTCTGTCCCATGGTCATCATCTATATGTGTTCGATTTGCCTTTCCAGACTTGGATTGCTCTGGAGACTGCTAAGCATTTTTCCAATTTGATATGGAATTTTCCCTGGCTTGGATTCCTCCTTCTGTCTGTCGTGTGTTAGGGTTTGATGATAGCAGTTCTTTAAGGATGTTTGATGCCTAAGGCAGAGGATCGTTTATGGCAGTGTGTACATGTATAATTTATTTATTTTAGATTTGTCAGATCAGAAAATGGGGCTACAGCTCCCATTGTCTGGTAACTCGTAGTGAATTTAATTAGATAAAGCAATGAAAATGGTTGAATTGTAGGAGAGAGATTTAAAAAAAACCCACATTTTAATCTCATAATGACATGTCTCAAGCTGGGCATGGGGAGGCTTAGTCTGGGCATTAGGAAAAATTTCTTCACCGAAAGGTGATCAAGCATTGGAA
Source organism: Pezoporus wallicus (assembly GCF_028554395.1). Classification (NCBI taxonomy): domain Eukaryota; kingdom Metazoa; phylum Chordata; class Aves; order Psittaciformes; family Psittacidae; genus Pezoporus; species Pezoporus wallicus. Next base: position 6,181 of record NW_026637509.1, read on the forward strand.
CAGGTGGCCCAGGGAAGTAGTGGAATCAGTGTCCCTGGAAGTGTTCAAAAAACATTGAAATGAGGCCTTTAATGACATGGCTTAGTGGTGGTTTTGGCAGTCCTGGGGTAATGGTTGGACTTGATGATCTTAAAGGTCTTTTCCAACCTAGTTAATTCTACAATTCTGTGATCAGGAGAAATGGCCTAAAAATGGAACTTTGAATTATAAGACATTGTTACAATTTATGTTGGTTTTGAGGTGGCCAGGAAATGGGATGAAGTACTATATACAGATATGTTTTTCACTTTAAAAAACCACCCGGAGTGGCAGACAGAATGTGAAATTAATGTAGCTCTGCCAGATCCCTAATTTTGGCTTTGAAAAAGGACAGGGAAAACCAGAAAGCTAAGCTGGAGAGATGTTGTTCAGCCTGTGATACTGGGGGAATGATGTTTAAAAGTTAAAAAAACAATAATCAGGAAAATAAATAGAAAAATTATATATCACAGATACCTCTGAGAGGAACATCCTCTATATCTGTCCTATCAGATATTGATAAGGAGGAGGAGATTCTGTCACTGGCAACAAGCAGCACATTCACATTAAGCCAGAAGTGCTGTTGCAGAGGCAGGCATCTGTAAGCCCTGCAGAGCAGGGTGAGCAGCCGTGAGAAGGAAAAAAAAAAAAAGAGAAAACCAAGGGGGAAAAGGAGGGGAGCTCGCACAGCTCCTGTTTGAGCATGGGATGAGTGCTGGGGCAGGCAAACAAGTGGGAATAGACATGTTGATAGATGGGACTGAGGGGGTGTTGAATGCTTTGAAACTGGTGGAGGAGGAATGTCGGGCAAAGGTGGGGGAAGTGGGTTCTTCTCCTATGGGACCGGATCGGGGTGTGTGTGTGCTGTGGGGAGTTTTGGAGGTTGGAAGTGAGACTGCCCTGGGGGGGAGTGCCATGGGGTGGCTCCGGTGGCTGAACTGAAACTAGACCGACAAGGGACCTGGGGAATCTACCCTAGTAGATCCACTGGTTAAATTAAAACTAGAGACCAGAGGAAATAAAGTGGAATTTTAGTGGATACAGGAGCAACTTATTTGGCGTTAATTCAGAGGGAAAAGAATTTGTTACAGATGTGGGAGCTACTGGCCACCAAGGAAAAGAGAAAAAAAACACAACAAAACAAACAAACAAAAAACAAAAGGCAAAAAGAGGCATTCTTTCTGAAATCCTTAAAGTACAAATTGGAAAAACAAATAGGAATGCATAAAATTTTGATGCATGCTAAATTCTCTGGAATCTTTATTAGGGCAAGAAGCAATATTTAAAGAAGGCAAAATGGAATTAAGAGTTAAAAATCACTGGAATAGGTTGGCCAGGGAGGTTGTGAATGCTCCATCCCTAGTAGTGTTCAAGACCAGGTTGGACAAAGCGTTGGGTGAGATGGTTTAGTGTGAGGTGCCCCTGCCTATGGCAGGGGGATTAGAACTAGATGATCTTAAGCTCCATTCCAACTCTAACTATTCTATGATTCTATGGATGCAGCCAGTACTGCTTGCAGCCTCATTTCAAACACTGCTCATGGCTTCCTCTTCCTCCCAACCCTAACCAAAGCTCAGCAGTGACTAGACAAGTTCTGCAGTGCCATCAGCAGGCAACAATCCAACACTGCACACAGCCTCTCCTGCTCTGAAAGACTGTTACAAAAGGTGGAGCCTGACATCATGGACTGGACGAACTCAGTAGCTTTATAGGGATTTTCCATGCACGAAGGAATGATCTCTGTGTGTCTGTGTATGTACATATATGAGATAAGAGTGAGGGTATACTGAAAAATGTGGGATCTGAGCATGATGTGAATAGTATGGTGTCGTGGTTTAAACCCAGTCAGGCAACTCGCTCACTCACTCCCCCCCTTCTTTCCCTCCCCCTACTCCGGGAGGGACAAAGAGGAGAAAGAAAAGAATGCAACTCCCACAGGTTGAGATAAGAACAGTTTAGTAACTAAGGTATAACACAAATCACTACTGCTACCACCAATAATAATAATAATAATAATAATAATGATAAAGGAAATAACAAGGGAAGAGAATACAACACCTCACCACCCGCCGACAGATAACTCGCCCCCCCCCGAGCCCAACCACGCACCGACCAATACCTCCTCTAACCCTGCAGACTATGCACCCTTCCGGCTAACTCCCACTTACATCCTGGGCATGACGTGCTGTGGTATGGACTACCTCTTTGGTCAGTTTGGGTCAGGTGTCCTGTCTCTGCTTCCTCCCAGCTTCCCCTCCTCCCTGGCAGATCATGAGGCTCACAAAATCCTTGGCCAAACCAAAACACCACTGTTATCAGCTCTGTTCCTAGGCCGAAAGTCAAAACACTGCACTGCACCAGCTACCAAGGAGGAGAAAAATGACTGCTACTGCTGAGCCCAGGACATGTGGAATAGGGGGTAGATACTGTCCTGGGTTCAGCAGTAGCAGTCATTTTTTTTTCTCCTTCTTAGGAGCTGGTGCAGCACTGTGTTTTTGACTACAGTGTTGTTTTGTACTAAGGTCAAAAGGCACAAAAATAAGTGTAAGGAAATCAGGACAGAAAAACAAGACATGTAGATAAAGAGTATCTGAAACTAGCAGATGTCCAGGATGGGCTGCTGCTAAGTTAACTGCTAAGTCAAAAACACAGTGCTGATAACACCAATGTTTTTAGTTGTTGCTAAGTAATGTTTACTCTGACCAAGGACTTTCTGAGTCTCATGCTCTGCCAGGGAGGAGGGGAAGCTGGGAAGAAGCAGAGACAGGACACCTGACCCAAACTAGCCAAAGGGGTATTCCATACCACAGCATGTCATGCCCAGTATATAAACTGGGGGCAGTTATCCAGAAGGGCTAGATGTCTGCTCCGTCAGGCTGGGTAGTGGGGGGTGGGTGGTGAGTGGTTGTATTCTCTTCCCTTATGATTATTATTATTGGTGGTAGGAGTAGTGGTTTTGTGTTATACCTTCGTTACTGGACTGTTCTTATCTCAACCCGTAGGAGTTACATTCTTTTGATTTTCCTCCCCATCCCTCCAGGAGTGGGGTGAGGAAGGGGAGAGTGAGCAGGCAGCTGTGTGGTTCTGGGTTGGTGGCTGGGCTTAAGCCATGACAGGCTGGTACCCCAGCCTTCTGCAGGACCAAGGAAGTCTTCCTCTAGAGCTAGCCTCTGCACATGTGCTTATCTTACATACTTTAAGCATTTATCCTCAACATCAGGAAACACCCATCCCTCAGAAAAGAAAACCTATCACCTGGTCTAGAGGACTGTAAAATGAGTTGGAGGGGGGAGGGAGGGACAGAGGGAAGGGTGGTTTGGTTTTGTGTTTTTGTTTTTTTTTTTTCCTCACAAACATGAGAAGAGAAGAAAAGAACAAGTAGCCCTTCTCCCCTCTAAAAAGGCTTCAAGGCCCATTAACCCTGTTCTTTATCCACCGTGTCACATGAGCATTAGGAAAGTCTTCATAAAAACTCCTGTGTCCAGGAAAAGCCAAAATTCATTCTCCTAGTTTTATGTGAAAAGTGTGAAGGCTAACAATACATCTTCCTTTCAGTAGGAGTATAAACTGGTTAATATTCACCTACAAATTTTAAGATCAACCTGCACTGGGTAGTTTATGAATACTAACAATTAGGTACAAATGTAGAGATTTATGAATATATAAAAATACAGTCATCCATGTAGCTGAAGAAATCACAGCAATTAAAAGAAAGATAATTTCTCAAAGCTCTTTGGGAATTATGCCAACAGTATATTTTTCTGGTAACAGTGCACTAGCATTAAAGTGCTGAAAAAGGAATACAGCATTCATGGCCAATAATAAGAGTTCAGGGTCTCTCACTTTTCATAACTGTAAATACTGTTAAGGAATTTCATAAAGTCTTAACATTAGACCTGTTATATTTTACCCACAAACTAACTCTAGGACACCAAGGGTCTCAGCTGTTAAGTGTAGGATGATTTTTCCTCCACTTAGTGACAAGCCAGATGAGATCATGGCCAATGCAAAAAACTAAATACTGGTGCCTAGGAAAAGCATGGGACAAGAGGAACCAGATCTTTTTTTTCCTGGAAAAAAAAAAAAAAGTTTTCCCCTACCCCACCCATTGGATCTATTCATCAATCAAGTCACAGTGGTGTAAACAAAAAAAAAAAGGCAAATAAAAGTATTACTTGAATTGTTTAGACATTTTCCAAGTCATGCATCATGAACGACACAACTTGGAGAAGTCTGTTAAAATTTACAGCCTTGCTATTACCATGAGTGTGAAAGACAAGAACTACGTACTGTTCCTGCCATTCTGCCTCTGCCACTAGAGAAGCTCACACAGCTAGATTCCAAGTTTTGACTAGATTTGTCCCACAAGAGGTATCAATTTCAACATCACTAATGATACAAGTTTCCACCATCATAAGCATTTCCTACATAGCTTAACAGACACTTTCCTTTGCTGACAAGTGATAGCTATCGAACAGCTGCAGTTGTCCATTGCCACAGCCAAAATGCATATTAGTACAGTCAATTTTAAAGTTTACAGACAGTATTTTGAAATTATTTACTGTGCAAAATTTCAATAAAAGCAATTAAGAACTGTGGACAAGTCATAGCTTTGTAGCCTTAACAAGTGGTACAAGGGAAAAAGCACTAGCTACAGCATTTGGGTTCCTGCAGTTGAAACCACTGCAAAACTTACTCAAATACAACTCCAAAGTTACAAGGACCAACCTTGATCATTAAACAAACATGGTTAGCAAAAACTGTATACTAGGAGGGCATACTGCTACTACATGAATGGATCTACACAAACATGATCATGTTCTTCTATGGATGTTTTATAATTAAAAAAAAAAAAAAAAAATCAGCTTAACAGTTCTCTTAAGAGGAACATTACTAACAGATGCAGAGCAACATTCAGGTTTTTCAACAGCATTAATTATACCACTTGTGCAAGTAAAGCCATTACATCATCTCCTCATTCCTCCTCTCCTCCAAGCTAGACTTACAAATCAATAAATCAAGAATCTATTTGTCATTGTTGTCTGCTCCCCAATTCCTGTTTCTTAGGATCATATTTGCCTTTTTCATACAACAGGTTACACTAAGTTACTGGAGTCTCATTCACTACCCAATCAAGCCAGGACAATTTTCACAACTCAAGAAACAAGTTCAATTAGTTAAGCTTTAGAATATTACATTCAGTTCGGGCAAAACAAGCTTTTCAAAGCTTTCAGCAACTGGCATTAACTCACAGACCAGATCAGTTTTCACAGGAGTTGCCATTGGCAATTGCTCTACCACTCTGTTTCCTATGGCTTTTCATGTAATTGCCACTCATCACTCCAGCACAGACCTAGAACCCAGTAGAGTTTTCTACCACTCTCAAGATGTCATAAAAGCATTCTGAAATGTGAACACACACCATCTCAGCATCAGTTGGGAAAATACTGAGTTTTAATGATAAACTTCCACATCAGAAATGTTAGTAGCCTCCCAGCTTGCCCAGGTTAACTATGCCTTGATTTTTCTGTCCCTACAAAAAAGAAGTTCTTTTGCTTTTATCAAAAGGTTCAACATTGACATTGAATTCAACAGTGGGCTCTGAAGAGACATGAAACAACATGTGTTAATATCAACTTTATTGTTTCACTGGTGGAAAATCATGATACTGAATAAACTTGTGTAATGCATTTTCCCCTAAGTTTACAGTAATGAAGGTTATACATATCTATAGATTACAAGTTCTCTATTTTTATACTATTTGGAACAAAGGTATCTTGATAAATATGCCCTGTGAACAGTACTGGCCCTCACCAAATGTCACAGAGCCTTAATATGCAAAATAGAAATTCTGGTTTAGAACATGGTACTTTAAAATTATCCAAACATGCATTAATATATTCTAGCTTTTAGGGAAAATATTACACTTAGTCTAAACCTGCATTAAAAGAAAAGCACAAGCAGAATCTTACAATAATCCCAAAAAACTGATGCTCCACAAGGATCACAGTTTCAGATGACAGTCACTGCCAATTTAGAACTCTAGTGCTACAGAAGCAACAATGAACAAACAGAAGAGAAATCAGAACCTGAAGAGCCCTACCATCTCACATGGATTTCAAAGAAAGTTTCAGCCATGCTACCTGATGAAACCTGCAGTTGCTGGTCCAACCTTTCAAGTTTGTTAAAGTACTCAAGCATTTGAAGTGCCAGATTGAATACATGAACTTGACATTTCTGAAAGGCACAACCTATGAATCTAAAAAAAAAAACAACCAAAAAGCAAACAACAAAAAGAAACCCCCCCAAAAAACCCCAACAACCCAACCAACCAGACACAGACCAACCCAACCAGACACCAATCAACTTGACATGTGGTATGTAAATAAAAAGAAATAATTACAGTGTGTATCCTCCTAAAGAATAAGACCTTCATAAATTGGCCCCTCAGATTCTGCTGATTCCCTCCTCAGACGCAAGTGCTCCAGTGTGTTGAGAAAGTGTTTGTTAATTTGTTCTGTTTCTTCAGTAGACTCAAGGCTTGGGAGATCTTCTCTTATCTTCTGTAACAGCTGATTCAAAACCTGAATTGTCACCTACAGGAGAACATAAACAGAAGCCATGAGCAAGACCTGCATAAAAGTGCACTGACACTGGCTTTAACAGACCTGTGTCTAAACTGTTGGTATTTGAACAGTTCTTAGAAATACAGGCAAGGCTGTATGCAAACTGTTGGAGAATGCCTGCTCTTGCTTCTCATATGGCCACACAGATTTCAGAGCTTTGTGGAAATCACCCCCATCCCAGAAAATGTAAAGAGTTTAATCAGTCATTAACCTGATAGACTTAACTTTTACTACAGCATTTCTCTCCAGTTTATTCAATGCAAATTGAAAAAATTTTAAAACAAATAAAGCACATAATCATATTGCCTGTGCATTCTAACATAACGTTTCTTGTAGAAGTAAGTCAGGATGGTAGTATCAGACTTAAAGTAGTTCTTTGTGACCAAGTCATTGCCTAGGAAAGCACATCTGCCTACAGTGTCCAGTCCCACAGTACACAGAACACCACTGAATCCAAAGACTCTTTTTACATCTGCCAAGTGCTTTGAAATTCAAAATCTTATTTTCATCTCCATCAGATACTGCATCTCCTATACTTAGATCACTACTACAGCAGGAAGCCAGTTCAGTTGTTGTGAAGTCAGTAAATCCCTAAAATCTCTTTAGACATTCTCCCAGAAGTATAGGGCATCCGTCAACATCTGCTCTTGACCAAATGCCAACACTGAAGGAGATCCCGATTTCTACTAGTAAACTTTTTGAAAAACCTGTCTGGTTATCTGCTAATAGAAAGTGTATGCAGCAACTATCCCGGATGCAGAATTTAAGTTGGTACATGAAATGCCAATTACCTGTTTCTCAAAATTAAAGCTTACACCAACCATTTGATGCACTTAGCAGTAACCTTGAACACCTGTAAAGACTTTCCTTCCCTTATGTATATATTAAGTTAGGTAACTCTAAAGTTAAATGAGAAAGTATTAAAATTAAATCCTAGTAAATTTTGATCCAATAAATATTTCCAGTATCCAAGTCCCACAATATATAAATTCATAACTAAATGGGAAATGTTTGGCATTTTCCCCCATGTAAAAATGAAGCTTTATCCCCAGTTTTACTACCACATCAAGAATTGACTACTCTGTTACTGCCAGAACTTGTACCTCTCGTAAAAGACTACAGAGCAAGTTAAAGACGCATGATTTGGGGTATAAGCATGAAGAACTTAAAGAAAACCTCTTTTAAAAAGATGTAATAGAGAGAACGCATTTCCACTCACTGCATCATTTTCCTTTTCATAAAAGTAGATATATCTGTTCAGAATTTCTATGAAAAGTTGGACTTGCAGAGAGGAGTCCATGCACTGATTTGCTATCTTCAGAGCCTTTTTTAGGCATTCCATCACTCTTTTTCCTCCATGAAGCTAGAAGAAAGAAAACAAAGGTTAAAAGAAATAACCTTGGGGAGCTCCAGTATCTCTTCCCTTGGCAGACGTATGGCATTTCCTGATGGTCTACCACAAACAACGCTACACAAACTGTGCAAACAAGCTGTCATTGAAAACTCACCTTGCCTGACTACCACTAGTTTTACATCTTGTTAATTCAGACAATAACACAAACAGTTGTTGACAGCCCCCAATAAAATTAATAAGCTCAACCTTATAATACATACACTAATGCATACTTTGAGAAACAGATTTCAAACACTGCTCTTTATAATTACAACAGTTTATGTCACCAGCCCTGAACACCACGCAACTTTTTTTTTTTTTTTACATTTAACTTAAATAACATGTATCTTAAATTCGGAAGTTTAATAGTTCATATGTAAACACACCTACCATAATAGACACATGCAAAATGCAGACTGTACTTTGACAGCCAGTCTTCAACTAGTTGATGCTCCAAAGCTTGTATGATACTTCCACCCTTAAACTTGAGTTGTCTCCATTTTTGTATGTATGCAGCTTACACTGCAGTGAAATTTAGAAGCTTTATATATTTAGAATACATTCTGATGAAGTCTATATCACTGATAGCACAGCTACAGGTTGGGCAGAAAAAAGATTCAGAGCAGCCCTGTGGAGAAGGACTTGGGGGTGTTGGTTGATGAGAAAATGAACATGAGCCATCAGTGTGCGCTCGCAGCTCAGAAAGCCAACCGTATCCTGGGCTGCATCAGAAGGAGCATGACCAGCAGGTCAAAGGAGGTGATCCTGACCCTTTACTCTGCTCTCGTGAGACCTCAACTTGGAGTATTGTGTGCAGTTCTGGTGTCCTCAATGTAAAAAGGACATGGAACTGTTGGAACAAGGCCAGAGAAGGGCCACGAGGATGATCAGGGGACTGGAGCACCTTCTGTATGAAGACAGGCTGAGAAAGTTGGGGCTATTCAGCCTGGAGAAGAGAAGGCTGCGTGGAGACCTCATAGCAGCCTTCTAGTATTTGAAGGGGGGCTATAGGGATGCTGGGGATGGACTCTTCATTAGGGACTGTAGTGATAGGACAAGGGGTAACGGGTTCAAACTTAAACAGGGGAAGTTTAGATTGGATATAAGGAAGAAGTTCTTTACTGTAAAGGTGATGAGGCACTGGAATGGGTTGCCCAGGGAAGTTGTGAATGCTCCATCCCTGGCAGTGTTCAAGGCCAGGTTAGACAGAACCTTGGGCGAGATGGTTTAGTGTGAGGTGTCCCTGCCCATGGCAGGGGGGTTGGAACTAGATGATTTTAAGTTCCTTCCCAACCCTAACTATTCTATAATTCTATGATCCTATGTCTACTTTAGAAGCAAGTGCCTTCAGAAGCAAAGCAGAACAATGTTACTGAGGTAGCATGTGTTACACTGCTGTCCCTTTATTCTTACCTCCTCTCCATTCCTGTCAGTATTTCGGCCAGACCAAAACAGATGGGCACAAGTGCTCACAGCCCTGCACTGGTCTGGCTTCTTAAGGAGCTTAGAGGCTGCTAATGCACACTGAGTCCTCAAAGGCTCATTGTTCTCCTCACTGAAGCACTTCATCCTCTCAAATGCCCCAATTATCAAGGTGATTGCAGCCAGCTGAGCTTTTGAATCACTGATTTCATCTTCATATAGAGAGAAGGCCTAATCAAGGGAGAAAGCAAGACTTTTAATCACTGCTTTAGAACACATCAGAACAACAAAAAAAAAAAAACAACAACAAAAAATAAAAAACACACACACAAACCCAATTCACATGTGCCAGTGACAAGGCAGTAAAGTGTCCAGTTTTACATTTGTTAAAAGCTTCAGGCAGGAAAACAGATCTTTCGTTAAGAGTGTCAAAATTAAGTTAAATCCACAGACTGGAAATATATCTTGCAAAAAAATACTTCTTACTTAAGTGGTCATAGTAAACAAATGCGATCATATAATCTGAAGACTGAGTTTTTCCTCATTTCAAGCATCTGTTTGAATATGGAACCTCTGTAGCAGTAGTAGTCCCTGAAGAGGATTTGGTTCTTTGAAACACATAGAACAGTAGAGCAGAAGTTGAACGGTAGGTCAGTGACCACAGAGTAGGTAAGAAAACCATTGGCACTGCTGCTACATGGTTGAAGAGCCTTGAGAGAAAACACGAGACAAAATCTTGAGCCATCTCTAATAGAAGGTACATAACTGCCGTGCTGCTCTCATCTTCAGAATTGTGCTACAAAGGCAACTGATACAAGACAGTGAGGAAAGGCTGAGTTTAACTACACTGTTGAAGAATAGGCATTAGTAGCAGTATTAGAGGAAACATTAGGACAAAGCTTGCAACGTGGATAACATTAAATACATTGGTTCTTAACCTGATAGGGAGGATGGCAATGTTTTTGCAACAAATAAGGCTTAAGACCAGGAAATGGAATGGGTTGAAGTGGATTTTCACAGTAGTTTATAATAGGTTTAAACAGAAGGATTTTGATTAGCAAAGCTCAGCATGACAGCTGTGAACACTGCAAATTTTAGAGACCTTCTAAAGAGGGCTTGTGGTCAGGGCAACACCAGCTAGACAGCAGGAGCTGGGACACAGGCTTGGAAGCAGTGAAGGAACATTTCATGTTCAGAAAGCTGCACTCCTCCAGTGAGCCAACTATACAACTAGTAGGCAGTATCGCAACATACCACGTTGTCAGACTGAGTATTCAAATCTGTAGCAATGGAGCTTAATTCCACAGCAGCCTGGGAAGCAAGAATTAAGATGAGGAGTTTCTACCTAGTAGCATTAGCTGTCAATAATTTCAAGATGGTTTAATCACACTGGATGGTTCAGTGTTCAGGAAACCTACCCAAGCCAGGTTTAAGGTAGCACAGAACAGTAAGTATAAAAGCTGGACACTCACCTGGGACATGAATTCATAGGCCACAGTTTCGTGATTTTCAAAGCCAATCTCTCCTGCAGCCAGTGCTCCTTGTAGGAAGAGACGGAGAGGCAGCTCTGCCAGTTCTGCTTTGATCAGAGCACTGATGGTCTGATGAGCAAATAAGAAGATCTTCTGGCATTTCTTTTCCCATTTGTTATCCTAGAGAAGAGAAACAAGCCAAAGCTTGAACAAGAATACCGATACAAAGAGAATCTAAATTGTAATAAGATCTGTCAAGTTCTCCAGCCTGTTTTCTTCTGTGTGCCACACCAGCCACTTACTGAAGCAGTAATGAGTGCCCTAGCAGTACTGCGTTGATCTCAGGTGTTCACAGAGTATTTCTTCCATTCACAAAAAATTCACACCCATTTTTCCTACCAGCTCATAGAAACCTTCCTCACGAGTTTACACACTGAATTGCAGTTACCACAGCTACACTTAAAACACAGCTAATGAGGCTTTTGCTCAGTTAAGTGGAGAAAAATTCTATTCAGTCTGGAGCATCAATCAGGAAGGGAAGAGCATTTTAAAACATTAATTAAAACAGCATTTTAACTTATTTCCCCACAATATATCCTCCATGATAAGAAAAAGTATATATTTTAGCTATCTCAATCAGAAAGCATTAAAGGGCCAAGATGGATCAGTGATTGTTTTAGTGTGCACTTTTGCAACTATCATATAAGTTAACCTACAAAGAAACACTTGCTTTCAGAAATATTAAAACAGTACAGCTACAGATTTAGAAGCTGATGAATTTCAATATCCAGATTTAAATCTGTTTTGTGCCAGCAATTACAGTGTCCCAGTTCTCTGGTCTCCAAGTAAAAACAAATCATCAGTCACCTTCATGAATAAACAACTAGCCAATTTCTGCTTCACTATTCCTCAAGTGCTGAGGTAATTTAGTATGAATTGATAAAAATCCTCCTTTAGAAAGCATTCACACCTCAAGTAAAAATCTGCCTCAAGAAAAAACAAACGAAAACCTTAGTGTTCTGTATCAAGTTTTAGTGTACCATAGCCAGACAAAATGCGTTTTTAAGAAAGCCCAAAAGACACAAGTATACAAGAGTTACCTAGAGGTCAGCTTACCACTTTGGAGTTCTCCTTGTAACGAAAAGCAAGCTGGTATGCAGCAAAAACCAATGGTGGCAGTGTAAAATGAATACGTTGGTTTCCACCTGCACCAAAGTGTTTCCGGGCAGTGTTTAGGATCTAGAATAGAAGTACTGTAAGCCTAGAGCATTCTTGAAAATGTGTCTTATTTGCATCTACAACTTAGTTCGCACTCTATGGAATAAGAGCATCAGAAAGACATAGCACCAGCATCAGATCGCAGTATTTTGGTGGGGTACTACATACAAGTTGCTTTACTTGAATTAAATGTGTGCAGTTTCCGTAGCATCTCCTCAAACTTTTCTTACAGCTGCTTAAGTGTTAGGCAACACTTGTACTATATTAACTGCAGATACATTTTGGACTGTGCAGCAAGATGGAAGTTGCCCAAGCTTGAATGTAATAATTATATCAGATACGTTCTGTCCTCAACTCAGTGGAAGCTACAAAAGGACTATACTTCCTTACAATAGCCTATAAGAACATAAAAGAAGCCAAGTCTCATGAAACTGAACACACAAGCCTATAAGGTTTCTTGTACACTGAAAGACTATAGCACTACATTCTGGTAGCCATACCTGCAACAGTTGCCATTTCCCCCAACTTTTAGGTTTTCACTATGCTCATTAATGCTTCTTTTATTGCATTTCTCAGTTTTGAGCACAAGCCACACATACAAAATGAACATGATACTACTTTGCCTTTTGCCCCTGTTCTCAACCTGGGGAGAGGTACTAAGGAGCTCTCCTTGTTTGTACTGTTAGCTTCTCTCCTTTCACTTATTTTGGGATTATTTCTATGTATTGATATAATTAGTTATGTATTCTCATAACCAGAATTCTTGGGAATAGCAAGAACTCCAGGTACCGGAAGAGAAATTATTCAATCCATTCCAGGCAAGCTAAACATTAGTTGTTTGTAATAACCCAACTCCCTTTCAAAGGGGACAAAACTCAGACATGCTATATTTTACACTAAGACTTCAGAAACCAAATTTCAGAGAATTTCTACTAGAGATCAGAGTTAAAAAGTGAGTTGAAGTGTCAGAACAACATCTAGTTATTACAGCCAGGTATTACCCTGCTTTCTGGTCACAGCAGTCCATCACCACTTTGAAACAAGCACTAGAAATGAAGCTCAGTGTCCAACCCTACATACCTTTTTAGATTGCATGAATTGTAATTACTAGAATTCATGTAAATAACATCAACAAGCAGAAATCTGTCACTGTATTAGACACTTTGGCTTGTAATGCACTAAGGTGTTTGAATTTGCATTTCAGGTCTCTTCCATACAGAATGCATAATTTAAAGTGAGATACTGTGAAAGAGTTGTGAAAATCCCATAGTCTTGGATTTTTTCCTACTGTTCTTGTAATGTAGGAAAATCTGATACAAGTATTTGTAATGCTTATCAAGTAGTACAAACTAATACAATTGCATCCAAACTGCCACCTCATGGGATTGAAAAGTTTAAATCCACAAAATGCTTTCAAGTCTTCACCTGCTTTTTCCAAATAAAAATATTTCATACTAGCATTAAAAATGTCACACAGTGTTCTCTACTGAGTTTGTAGTGCCAGAGCAGTGATGCCCCACTTCACAGCTACACTGAAGTCTCAAAGTAAATAAAGCAAAACTGACATTTCAGAGAGCACAAGCATTTCACAGCACTAATGGCCATACCAGATACTGTTGGTCAAGGTCATCTGAATGTAAAAGATGAATAAATCTTCCCACAAGACTCTGCTCATCAGCAAAGTCCTCAGGGTCGGGATCTTCAGCAGGCTGATCCGGTTGATCCTGGATCAGTGTGGATACCAGATTCATGATAGCATCAACCTGTTAAAAGCAATAATAGCTCTATTTAAACCCAAGTAGTCTATAAGCATAGGCTGACATCAACCAGGAACATCTTTACAGCCATTCATAGTGCTGACAAAACACAAGCCAAGTCAGAGTTGGTGATGCTTTAGAATCTATTTGCCTTACTCCCTGAAGAAGTAGTCCCTCCTAGCACAAGCGGGACAGCATAGCAGTACAGAGGAAATTCAGATTCCAAAAGTACTATCTAGTCTTCTTTAGGTAATGGGCCTAGTTTTAAGGGGGTTCAGGGTCTTTATTCAAACCTAACAAACAGTCTCTAAGATGAGGTTAGGTAAGATGTACAAAGACAAGATATTAAAGAACATGGGTGGAAGAATTATAAGATAAAGCTGTGCTACTAAGATTGAAAGGCAGGGGCATGCAGACTAGGAAACAAAGCATGCCCTGCATGAAGTCTATAATTCTATGATTTTAAGTCATTTAGTATGTGTTTTCAAGTCTTCAAACTGCTGTTTAAATACCTAAAATTTCAAATTAACTTATGTCATACCTGTTCTTGGGACACAATTTGTGTGTTATAATCCAATACATTGCTAAGCACGTAACAACTCATGCTCTTCCTGGACTCATAATCAAAGTATTCAAAGAGTGGGTGAAAATGTTTTAGTTTCAGAACTGTCAGGATATTGTTGTAAGTATTAACAGGGATCTTCAAAAGTCTAGTCAGTTCCTTTGAAACAGCAGTGCTTGTTGCAATACTAAAAAAAAAAAATAAATAAATACATGCAAAACACAGTCAATAGTTCACACATGCAGACAAATTTAAAGTCTGTCTCAATACCAATTCTGATGTATAGCACAACATCTAAGCAACTTGCTGTTAGGGAGAAAGAAAGAGGCATCAAAACAACTCTTATCTTGCTCTTTAGGATGTACAGTGGAAAACGCACATTTTAAATTGCTGATAGCAGAAGCAGAGATTGTGGCTGCAAATTCAGCAAGGGGATAACTGAAGTGCTGTAAGGGATGAACAGATAATGACTACACACAGCTTGGTACACACATTGTGTAGCTGTAGAGCTGCACAGTAGGATTTATGCACAGGTAAGTGCTGGTTAGTCAGTAGTGTATCATGATCCTCTATAGCTTGGCCCAAAGGCAGTAACCTTACACATCAAAGCACATCTGCTATTTTGCTAAATATGAAATGTAGAAGTCAAGATTTTAAAGTATTAATTGTCACACCAGAGAGAATGCAGGAGACACTTACTGTTCCAAGTTAAGTTTATTGAGTATTTCCACAGTTGTCTCTAACACCTTATCAATGTAGTCAACACGGTCCGGGTAGCATTTCATAGCCAAATTAACAAGAGAAACTTGCAAAGATACCACATCCTCTGAGGGCATGTCCTGGCGAGACTGAAATTTAAGACAACACTGAGCGGAGAGAGAATGGGGGGGGGGATAGCAGCACATAACTTAGCAAAACCACCCCAAAACTGCATGCAAGAATACCCAGCGTACCTGTATAACAGTAGCCACCTGCTGTGAAAATATGTCAAACAGTCTGATATCTGCTGGGATACCAGGTCCATCTTCACGATGTGCAAATAAAGCTAACCTGGTAACAGATAAAGGAAAGCTGCTTGGTCAGCAAAGTCTTTCAACTCCTCAGACACAGGCCAGAAAGAGACACTGACAGCAAAAGCAAGTCCTTTGGTATATTTGCAAGTTCTATTACAAGCAAAAATTAAATTAACAGAAGTCAGAAACCTCAGGAGCAACTGAGCCTGGTAAATATCAGTCCTGGAAAAGAGTGTTGACAGAGATAGCAAGATGAAGAAGGAACAAGGAGGATGTTTCATAATCCCATGTTTTTCAGTTAGGGGCAAGTGTGCTGTTCCAGCAGAGAAAGAGATAGTCTACTCAAATGATGGAAAAGCAAATATCCTGCATCTATTCAGTGTTATTACTGAAGTCAATCCAATAGCATTCTCTGCAAAACAGCCTCCAGAGAAAAAACAACAGAAGAAATATGCTAACTTAACTATACTTTGTCTCCAAAGACAGACCGACATGTTTGGTACTTCTACTGTTTGCAAAGAGCAAAACACAAAGTAAATTTAAAGTGGAGGAAAATTTTTGTTGTCGTGTGTCATCCCCTCCCCCCCCCCCCCCCCCCCCCCAAGAAGTAAACAAAGCAAGAGATCCCCATCCAGCAAGAGCATCCAAAGAATGTTGGATGTTGTAGAGCCATCTCTATCTGTAACAAAAGAAAGTCACGCCAAACATTGTTTTTGCAGAAATCAGACAACAGAAGAATCACTACAGGAAGGCGAGCACCTTACCAAGGCTGCAGATTAAAAAAAAAGCTCAGCATTACTATCTTTGCTTTCTAATTATTATGGGATTATTCTATACTGAATTAGAGAAAGACCTACAAAAGTATTTAGGAAAAAAGCACCTAATTTTTTTTTTTTTACGTTATTAAACTTTAATTCTGAGTTAACATTAAGTCTGAAAGAAAGTCAGGTAAGAAAAGGCTGAGGTGTCAAGAAGCTTCACTGCTAGGAAAAAAAAAAAGACACTGAACTACTCATATTTCATTAGGGTGATAAGAAGCAGGAACAATCACTGCCTTTTCTCAAAGGGACAAGGCAGCTTTTCTTGGCAACAAGTCAGAAGGTAAAGCCAGCATGCTACAAAGTATGATAAGCTGCAGGCAGATGACAGCATAATTAAAAGCTATGAATTGTTTAGTAAGGCAAGAAAGATCCCAAAGCAGCGAGACTATTTGCAGGAAGATTCCATAATGCGAAAGGCCCATGGGAATAGCAACTACAGCTTCACAAGCTTCTTCAGCAGTCACTGACGTTCAGTTTCAATTATTCTATGTCAGCTGAAATAAAGATAAGACAATAGGCACTACCCCTATGGGGCAGATTCATACCTTAACTACACAGTACTGAAACACACAACAATTGCTCCTAACAACTCCAAATCCAAACACAATGAATGGATTCCAAGAACAGATCCATCCTCCAACACTTGCAGTAACATTACAGTCAAAAGCACAACTTGCCATACTACAAAGATGATGATCATCACACCACCATGCTTCTACCTCTGTCCTATAGCCAATTAAGAAAGCTGTGGAAGACATTATTACTGACCCAACAAAACACAGTAGTGTTAAGTCTAGGAAGACAGCAGGCTCACTCTTAAGTCAGTTGCTTACTGTTGTTTGTAACAGTGAAAACTTACTGTGGAAGTAATACCAAACCTGTTTAAAACCTCTAAGTAGACACAACCGCAAAAGCTACTTGAGGAACACCTTCTTGGTAACATAAGAAGCTAGTAAAAGATTGTGACCTCTTCTGAAAGCAGTCACAAGACAGACAAGTCTCAGAAATTAGACCGTTATAAGCAATGCTTCTGAGGATTTGGGTGCTTTGTGGTTTTTTTAAATTTATTTTTGTTTGGGTTTTTTTTGTCTTGTTTTAAGCTAGCCAAATTATAAAAACAAAAAATAAAAACAACCTCAGGCACATCAGCAAAGTGTTGAAAACCAGTGAATTCCTGTGAATATCTCTGGATGAAGGCAGAGCTGCTTCTCTGCTGAGTGCACAAATACTGAAAGATACTCCAGTAAGACTGAAGTCCTGAACAAATAGATCTGATGTAACCTGAACAAAACAAGCTACAGATTTCTTAGTAAAACCTACAAGATCCTAAGTTACACCATTCATGCTTAATATACATGTTCCATCTCCAGACGTTAAAGACAAAGAAACAAAACCACAACAAACATACTCACTGTCGAAAGTAGGACTCAAGATCCCTATGTCAATTGAAGTCCATAGATTGATACATGGACTAAATACAAAGGTACACATGCTTGTGTGCAAATGCAAGGAGAAAGCTTTTCTGATGCTTCAAAAAGGCAGGAAAGTGCACTTCCTTTCTGCAGTAAGAAAGTACAGGCACTCACAGATAATGTGTTGTTTCCTTCCAGGATACAAACTAAACCTTCAAGTTTGATCTTAAAGGTCTTTTCCAAACTAAATGATTCTATGATTCCTCCTCCATATTTGAATTCAGTGCTAGCAGTTTTAAGCTGTATCTCTACAGGAAAAACACTTTTGGGAGAACAGGCAGGAAGTTAGTGGTAAACTAAAAAATTAAGAAGGTAGCTCCATTTCCTATTAGCTCTTTTCTGAAGAGGTGTTACGTTCTCTGATCAAAACTGCAAAGTAAAGCAACCTTGATACACGATTTAGCCATGAGGATTTTCAGGGTTTCAAGAAGTACTTATGACCAACATGGCTAGCATAGAATCATAGAATAGTTACTGTTGGAAAGGACCTTAAGATCATCTAGTTCCAACCCCCCCCCCCCCATGGGCAGGGACACCTCACACTAAACCATCTCACCCAAGGCTCTGTCTAACCTGGCCTTGAACATCACCAGGGATGGAGCATTGACAACTTCCCTGGGCAACCCATTCTTCCAGTGCCTCACCACCATTACAAATAAAGAATTTCTTCCTTATATCCAATCTAAACTTCCCCTGTTTAAGTTTTAACCCCTTAACCCTTGTCCTATCACTACAGTCCCTAGTGAAGAGTCCCTCTCCAGCATCCTTGTAGCAGTCTTCCAGTATCTGAAGGGAGCCTATGAGGTCTCCACACAGCCTTCTCTTCTCCAGGCTGAACAGACCCAACTTTATCAGCCTGTCTTCATACGGGAGGTGCTCCAGTCCCCTGATCATCCTCATGGCCCTCCTCTGGACTTGTGCCAACAGTTCCATGTCCTTTTTATGTTGAGGACACCAGAATTGCACACAATACTTCAAGTAAGAACACTGCTGCCACTTTAGCTCAGAAACATTAAATTGGTTGATACTAAACAGGTTGTTTTCTGGCTTAATCTGTTTACAAATTTTAATCAGTCCTTAAAACAGGTTTTATAGGAAGCTGTAAAAGCAGAGTCCAGAGGGCAGAAGCTACAATGTTCTTCATATCGAAAATGGAAAGCTTTCAAATGCTGGAAGAATTATATCCTTGTGCACAACACAATCTTAATTTTGAGCCAGTTTCCACACCCTTGGTCACTCACCTGTCAATTAAAGCAATAATTATATTTTTCACATTCACATTTTGGTGCAGCTCAGCACAGGCTCCAAGAAATGGGTTCAGGGTTTGGAGGTGAAATTCATCTGGGAAAACCTGAAGTTTTAGATCAATAGTCATCAAGTTACAAACTGAATTTGCCCGTTGTTACACAGCAGTAAAATGCAACAGAGTAATTCTAAAGCAGATAGCCACATAGTAAATACAGACAGGTCCACCAGTGCTTTAGGGCTCCCCAAGCTGACCATGACTGGGTAAATGCATGAAGCAAGAGGAGCAAGACAAACGAGTAACCTGAGGGACCAGCTATCTGTTATAATTCATACTGCAGGCACTGCAGCTCAGATGCTTACAAGCTTCTGCAGCAGGAGTACAAAATCAAATCTCTACTCTGCCCACCTATTAGAAAAAAATATGTGACAAGGCACTAGGTAAGAGTCCCAGCGATGAAATTTTCCAGTTCATGAGGAAGAGATGAAAGCCTGACTGACTAAAAATAGAGAAGTAAGTATCCCTGTGGCCCATCACTGCAATTGAATTTAAGCAGCTCACCTGTATGATGCACTCCATGAGGTACTCTTGAGCTAAAGCATCTCTACAGTTTACAACTTGCTCCAATATTCCAGACAGAACAATCTGGAATAGGAAAGAGTCCTACAGTGATTTGACAATTACTTCCTAAATTTATATTCACTTGCACATTTAATCCAAGCAAAGTAGTATTTCTAGCATTTCTCAGCTTTTTCTTTATGTAAAAGTTTTCTGATAAGAAATCTGATAAGGAAAAAAAAATAAATAAAAACCTCCTGGTCTCAGACATTTGTCCCTTTCATACACTGTACAATCTGCAAGCTCTGATTTAGAATGTCAGTGCTACTAGCTTTGCTGGCACATACCACTACTTAGGGCCTCAGCAGCACTGCTTAAAATAATTTTCAGCAGTTACATGGTAGAACTTTCAAGGGACAAACTTCTAAACAATGCAATTGCTTGACTATCATCTCATGCAGTAACAGCTCTCTTAAATGCTTTGGGAAGCATAGCTTCATTTAACTTGTAAATTCTATCACAGAATTTGGTATGTGTACACATCCCTTAAAACTTCCCTTCTGGATTCCCATTTTACTTACAGAATGAGTTGGTTTAAAGTTTCGTGTCAACATTACACACAAGCTTAAAGGAAAAATGCATTAGTCATCCTCAGCCTCACAACATATTACACAGCTTTATTAGCATTCAGGACTTTTCTTCAGATGGAGAGTTTGAGAAGCACCAGGATTACTGAACTTTTAACACAGCTGTAACACTTCAAGCTGCCTATCTGAAAGCCCAAACTGGTTTCATTTGGAAAAGGTAAAAAGTCAAAAAGGATGGACAGACATCCTACCTGCTTGTATCGCTCCACATTAACACCTTCTAACTGACTGAGGCGAACCAGGTTTGTTCCCACTAGGATTCTGAGTTCCTGTCTTTCTCGCTCCCTTTTCTCTCTGTCCCGACTATGGCCCTGGTGTTGCATTCGCACCCAAAGTTTGTTCATCTCAGCAAAGTTCAGCAGCACAAAATCCATTGAATCACTGATGTCTCCAGTGGTTTCTTTGCTGCAATTGAGAACAGGTTAGGAACAGGAAAAGCTCGTCAGAGGTATTCATCCTTTCGTCTGGTGAACATTAAATTTTAAGAAGGTAGGAGGGTAGGGAAACGTGTAGTGGGATATCTGGGCTCACAAGAAAGGTTAATACCCTCCCTTGTGAGAAACCTTAGTTCCGAAAGAGAATTTTTAATGGACAAAACACCTGTTAGAACTCTAGAGACTTGACAGATCTACTTATCTCAAAACCAAAGAAAGTCATACAGAAAATTTTAATATGTTGTTTAAAACGATTTTTAAAAAATTCTTCCCTGTGAGTGTGGTGAGGCACCAGAACAGGGTGCCCAGAGAAGCTGTGGCTGCTCCATCCCTGGCAGTGTTCAAGGCCAGGCTGGACAGAGCTTGGAGCAACCTGGTCTACTGGAAGATGTCCCTGCCCATGGCACAGGGGTGGAACTGGATGAGCTTTAAGATCCCTTCCCATCCAAACCAGTCTGAGATTCTATGATCTTACTCTGCTTGCTCGCCTTCATCTGGCAAGATATTCCTGGTACACTGCAAGAGATAGTTCCTAAGAAAGAGGCCTCTAAGAGGATGCTGTACTCCACGGCACATCTCTACCAGGTCTTTCAAAATATCTTTCCTGGACTGTGGAAATGACTTGACATAGACCACACCTACTGTTATCAGGAGATACCTGCAAAAGGCACAGGATGAAACAATACATTGTAAACAACAACAACATACTTCAAGGTAACAGTTCCTTTCTTCCATCCTGGCAGCATTATCAAAGCACAGAAAGCAATACAATATCACCTAGGTCCCATAATTTTGGATATTAAATTAGCTTTCAACTCCTGCTATCCTCTGCCAGACAGCACAGCAAGTCTGAACAGCCACCTGGCCTCATCACAGTACTTTACACATAGAATCTCTAAATGCTTAGCATACATCATGTTCTGAATGCTCTCAGATCGGCTTGTCTATACTTTCAGCACTCCACTAAACTGGAAAACAGCTCCAACACATGTAGATAAGTAATCTGTTATGTTGAAGCAGTTAAGCCTCCTTCACACTTCAGTCTGGCAGGAGAGGTGTTATGCTCTTCAGAAACCCCCAGGCCTGTACTTATTCCTTCAGCATCTCTGTATTAAGCAACAGGCAGAAGGGACATGCAAGATGCAAAGGACTGATGCTCAAGTGTATTGGACTCCCCTTCAGCTTAAGAGAAAAAACTTACAACACTCAGAATTTTCACATATTCTGTTCAGAGGCCTTAAGCCTCTGGTGCCTCTGTCTCCTGCATGGATGTTCACAGAACCTCCATGAAAGCACCAGAAATGCTCATAAGGGATAACAAGAGTCTACATCAAACAGCCAAGAAGACAACTCAAATTATTATGCAAAGGGGTAAAAACATTGTGGTAGTCATTAACCAAACTCCAGAAACTGCATGAGGATGCAGCCTTGTGTCTCCAAAGCCTCTTCTTGGCATGAACATAATGTCAGGAATTAATAACTGCATTACCAAACAAAATCCAAGCCCCAAGTCTGAATATCTAGATCTACTCCAGCCTAATGGTCACATATTTAAAGATAAGCCTTCCAGTATCATCTCTAGCATGCTATCACCAAAAGCACACATTCATAATCACAAAGCTTTTCAAAATTAAGTTACAGAAATTTTCAGCTTCCTTCTCATACTTCTTACCCTCCAAGAGATGGACAGTTATGAAGCATCTGCTCTGTGTGAGGATCTAAGACCTAGATCCTCAGTTACAAGTTCATTAACAGATAATTGAAAATGTTAATAAATGTGTAACCAATCTCATGGATCAGAATGGGATACTAATCTTCCACTGACCAGCTCTTTACCCAAAAGCCAACCTTTTTCCCAATATCAAAGTGCTTCCATCTTGGTCATGTACAAAACCAGCACACTGTCAGGAAGAACTGACCTTCTGCAGCTAGCTACACTCTTGGCCTAAACCTCAGAAGTTCCACTCTTAAGATATGCAGAAATACTGTTCACCATTGCAAACTGAAATCTTGCTGTCAAGCAAGAACAGAGTCAATCATTATTCTGAACCCAAAGTCCAACCATTATTCACTATTTTTAACACACACAGTAACATATATGCACTTACAGTCTTGGAATAATATTTCCAGCGTACTGTACTAGCTCATAAAGGTCTGCCACTTTCCTTCCTTTGGCAAATTCATCTGTCAGGTAGACTTCCAAGTAGTGCAGGTCATCAGAAATTGCCATGTCTTTCTCACAGTTAAGGATTTTAATTTAAAATATTTATAGCAGGTTTACATAGTAACTTGCTCATTCACACCAAGGAGAAAAGATGCTGTAACCAAATACAATCATGCCCAAGTAGGTAGTACTTCTGAAACAACAATCACTACTGGGATAAACACGCACAACTAATCCCAAGCCTCCAATTGTCAGCTTTAGCATATTAAAGGGAAAAAAAAAGGTCAAAAGAGCAAGCAAATTAATGTGACTGAACAGAGTATCTAAAATAAAGGCATACTATGTGTTATAGAAGAACATCACCCACACCTGGAAAAAGCAGTATTTGAAAATATTCACATTCTATTCCTAAATCTCATGAAAAGGCTCCCCCTTCTTCAGATACTAAAGTATGCACAAATAAACACATTGAGGAATTGACTTATGGTTAGAAGCTAATAAAATAACAAAGGGGAAAAAAAAAAAAGTTGGTTTTACAGAATTTGGGGGTAGCATACTGCAAGCAGAGATGTTTTACAAAGCTGATATTTTTATAGAGCTAGACTCCTGAAGCCTCCCAGAAGAAGATATAAAAGACATTAAAGACCTGCTTCATACCAAAGGGAAAAGATAAACTTACACAGTGAGCAAATAAGCGCATATTCTCCTACAATATATCCAGATAATCAAATACTGAGAAAAATGCTAGTAAATACAAGATAGAAGAGATGCCATTGTACCAAAAAAGCAGATTAACATTTCATTCCAAAAATCATCATTTTAACTATTTGTTTCCTCTTCAAAGGATACAGAGCTCATAATAGCTCTTTGGAGATAACACAGAAGTCCGCAGCTCACCAAGCATGTTGGAAGCATGTTTCAGAGCATCCGTGAGCTTGTTTTTGTCCTATAGAGGAAGGGAGAATATTCCATAAGAAATACTAGGCAACTACAGTATTTTAGAAAGCTACACTTTTAGCCTTTTTAAAAAAGCAGATGGAGGATACACACTGCCAGCAGACCACTGTTAGAATTCCTCTTTCCCTGCTTCTTGCCCAACACTACCACTTCACTGAAAGCCAGTTTATTAGGCGGCATATAACTTAGACTTATGCTGCATATAATCACCTGGCATCACAGGATACAAGACAAACTTCTAATCTACCACCTATACATACTTGGGTTACTTTTCCTCATAGCACTGGAGATTAGTATTGATTTACTTGTTTACTCCTAGCAGATAAGAAGCCTCATTGCATTTTAAAGTCACATTCTTACCAAGCATCTCTTCATCTGGAAAGACTGCACCTTCACAGCCTGAACGGCTTCATCCAGAAGTTTTTCCTGTTCATCCTGAGGAGGAGATTGCTGTGTTATTGGCTCGAAAGAAAACCAACCAAAAAAACAAAACAAAAAACAAACAAACAAAGCAAAAAAAAAAACAAAAAAAAACACAACACCACAAACAAACAAAACCCCAAAACTCAGTAATTTCTATGAAGCTGTTTATGACTTCATTCAAACTGGCTTTCCTCAGTTTAGAATGAAATGCAAGTGACACTGCAGCATGACCACTCAAGAGTTATTGAACAGCTGTGTGATATGCAAGGGAGAAAGCTCCCAGGACTCCGCAAAAACCTCAGGTCAGGGAGGAGATTGGTTATGAGTAGCCTGTGAACACCACCGGTTCTTGGAGTGCAAAGCCAAGGGGACAGAACAGGGTCAACTTTTCCCTTCTAACATTTAGAAGTCAAGAATCCAGTGCAAGTATCTGGCAAGAAAAAAGCTTCAAGAGAACGCAAAGACATCACTATGCTGAGAGGAAGCATTGTTACTTCCTTACACAGAGCTTCAAAGCAAAGTCTAGACTGCACAGATGTTTTCCTGTACTCATAATTCTCAATTACCTACTGTCTAAGCCACAGAACTCTATTAAGGACAAGTTTCAGACAAGCAAAGGATAAAGTACAGTTAGTGCTTTCTGGAAGGTAGAAGTGACTTACAGAAAGCAAAAGAAAACTGAAAAGAAGCAACAACTCTTCATGTCTACTATTTATCCCAGTGACCCTCTTCCTCTTACCTTCCCTCAAAAGCCTTCAACATCTTTTGCCTTTCCAAGGATCATACTGCATTTCTTTATGGTTCAGAGACTCTTTTAAACTAAATCTCAGTAATGAGCTAGCAGGCTATGAGCTACATCACCCTAACCTTCTTAAAACCAGTATCCTCAGTACCATCTCCTCCC
>NW_026637510.1:0-3133 GCF_028554395.1 Pezoporus wallicus
CTCTGGAAGAAATACATAGTCTATGAGACAATGGAATGCAGGACCTAGGAATAGGCACTCCTGATGACCGAAGCAGCTTTGAAGTCTCTCTCAGTCTCTGAGGCTTCAGAAGACACCGCAAAGACCTTCCTAACAAGTCATTTGTAACAATGCTAAGGCTGACTGCTAAGATTGTTTTCAGTAACCTCCAGCAGTTAATTATGGGATTACAGCTTGGAGACTGTGAGGCTTAACATTGCTGCTCACAGCCTGGATTCTTCTTTTGTGGTGGATTCAATTAAAATAAAGTTTCAAACATGTTCATTGAAAGTGTGACACAGACTTCCTGACAAGCCCTTGTTCACAACCAATACAGCACTAAAACTACTAAGAAGGTCCAGGTAAATTTGTCGTCATTGTGTCAGGAATGGCACAGCTATAGTGTTTTACCTACTTGCCCATCTACACAGTGGTAGGTCCTTGGAGCTGCAGGTTTTGTCTACTGTCAGTTGCTGCATACACACAGAACAAAGACCTTAATACTTACAGAAAACATAAAATGTTTGGAAACTGTAAATTTAGTCTCAGTCTTGTGTAGCACTGGATTCCTCAGGTTAATTATGGGTTGTGTAAAAAAGCATTGCTTTTCATCACTTTTGGAAACAAAATGCATTCAAATCTTCCTGAATGCAGTAGTTGTCAGCCTGAACATTTACAGAGATATGGTAAAACAGGGCACTAATACCCATAATCATCATGAGGAAGGAAAACATCCATCAATACAAGACTGTCTTAGCCTCAGTCACTCAGTGGAAAAAACAGCATCTGGTTCAGTGAATCCATGGGTACAGACTGTCTGCGAGGGCTTTTTGTTCTTTAAACAGAGCTCAGCTGACAGGTTACTTTCTGGAAGAGGAATAGTAATCTGTCTATTTATGTACAGTCTTTGGGAGATGTAGTCTCAAATTAGGACAGGAGTGGGATCTGAAATAAATGGGCTCACAGAAATAGGAGACACCAGGATTTTTGCCATGTAGGCTCTTCGCAATGAAGTCTCAAAAGCATTTTCAGAAAGTGGAATAAAATGAGCCTTGTTTTCCTAGGTGATTAAACTAAGTGAACATCTCATCCTCCAAACACAAGCATGCTACTTGATCTAACCTATATATGAAGAGATGCCTGACATTCAGTGAGAGTCAGAAACATCTTTATCCTTCCTTTGGGGTAACTGCAGCATTTATTGGAGGTGCCTGCCTGTAGAAATGGGCAGTCTCTCCCCAGGAGCTGACAAAGGAAAAGCATTTGATTCATCGTGGTAGGGATCCTGCCCTGACCAGCCTGCAGTACCTGACAGTGCCCAGGCTCTGGCAATCCGACCAGCTGCTTGAAAGCAGTTCCCCTGAAAATAAAAGAGTTCAGTAAACCAGATAGCTTATTTGGGCCCTGCATCCCACATCCATAGCAGCCCATTCAGAACACAGGCAGAAGGATGGCACTAGTTGCACCTCGTTGCTCTGTCAGCACTCTGAGAAAGTTCACTGTTTGATTCTGCCACCTCACTTAGGTACTGCTCTGGCCTCATATATCTTTGCCATTCAGGTCCCTTAGTGACAACCAGACAGTCTTCAGCATGTCTTGGAGTTGGTCAGTGCTATGCAGTTGCGCACACTGAGGTTATGTTTGGCAGAAGAGATGAGAATGGCTCTGAAAAGAAGCATTCAGCTTTCGCCTGGGGCAGAGACAGACGCCTGCCATGTATTTTAGAACTTCTTCATAACTGAAGAAATGCTGTTAAAAAAATCTGACACCTGTTATGAGGGGCCAGAGTTCAGAACTTCATTAACTCCATGACCCTTCATGCTTTGTTGTCTGCATCTCTCAGCTACACCTTGTTAGACATGGAGGTTGTAACACAGAGTGTTAGCACTGGGTGACCACAGTGCTACAATGGCAGGGATTTTGCTCAACTATCCTGTAGGAAACAGAAGAAAACTTCACAAATTTACCAAAGTAGGTTCTACAAATGATCCTGTGAAGCTGGAGACAAAGAACATTTTATGTGAAGATACATCTTCAGTCTTACACCTTCCTTCTTTCAGAGTTGAGAAGGTGCTATTGCATTTGCAGCAGGCTCCACTTTGCCCTAAGTGCATTGCAAGGAAGCTCATCATCTGGCATTGCTCTCATAATGCTCATGTTGCATTGGTCCATGCTTTTGGTGGCTGTTGTTGATACGCCTGTCAACACCCATATATGCAGGAAGCATTTCCTACATCAAGGGCTCTGTGTGTACCCTGAGTTTAAAAGCGGCCAAAGGAACAGGCAGAAGCACAATCAACCCCCTTGATACATGCAGTTCCTGTGCCTTCTGCTTGTTCCTTGTTGCGTAGGGCTCGGGCTCATTGTGCTTGGGAAGTGAAGCACTAGGTGAAACTCACATGCAGCAGGCTAAGCCCTGCTAATTATAACCATCAGCCCTTCTGTGCACCATGAAGTGTTCATGACTCCAGCTTCATATGCTAGAGTTAGTAGAGTTAATCATAGGCCTGTTATGACAGGAGAGGCCTTGAGAAGTAGAGGCACAGGATCTGGTACAGAGGAGTACAGGCATGGGATGGGAAAAGATTGGGCAGAGGCTTGACTCAAGACCTCACAGCTACAAACAACTCACCTGTGGCCAGTTAACCGAATATGGAGCTGGACAAGGATGGTTTTAGGTGCAGCAAAGAGGACAGAAATAGTGTCTTACATGTATATAATATACATACATAGTAAATTCAGGTTTAAAATGGAGTTTCAATGCAATGAAGAAAAGACAAGGTGTAAAAGCATGTTGACAGTCCTAAAACTGACCCCCAGAATATTCTAGAGTGAGGAGGAGGAAACCATCACCATCAACATCACATTCCTCCCACTGAAGGACTCCGAGGCTGATGAGTCCCTATAACACCAGCACCAGAATGAAACCACCAGCCTTAGGACCCAAGTGAGCAAGGGCAGGGGAGCATAGCACCAGGAATAGGGCTCAAAGCTAGGAAGTATATTCATAACTACTCATTATTATTAGTAGTAGTAGTAGTAGTATTATATTTTATTTTTATTAGTATCATCATCATCATCATCATTGAAACTTTTTCTGCATAGGAGTAGTATT
>NW_026637511.1:0-31385 GCF_028554395.1 Pezoporus wallicus
AGCACCGCCCTCCCCACGTCCCCTCTTCAGGAGGCTGCAGAGAGCTCTGTCCTGCAGCCTGCCCCCCTGCTCCCCATGCAGCCCCTCCTCGCCTGGATGACCAGGCAGCCTGACGCCTGCAATATACCTCAATGCTGCATCTTAGCAGGTGTCAATCCTGAGCTGGAGCAGCTCTGCTTTGCTCTCCAGCAGTGCAATGCACTTTGTGCCAGTGTTGCTGCCTGGAAGCCCTGTTCCTGATGTATACGGTGCCACTTCACATGCTGTTAGGTGCAGGAGCTTTGTGTGAACTGTGAGGCTCTGTGGTTCGCTCAGTCCCAGTTTCTGGCATCTCCCACCCACAGGCTTGTAAAACGGGATTGTTGTGACTTCATTTTGAGCAATTCAGTCCTGCAGTCGGAGTTCTAACCTAAAACTGACCCTGTCAGTCCATCCCTCCTGACCCAAGATCTTCCTGACAAACAGCCCAGCCTTACAACCTTCTTTGCTCCCAGCTGACACATTATAACTGACTTTTCACTTTGCTTCAGCTGGAGGGATGTCTGATATGAAATCAAGCCATAACACGTCACTATATGCATAGCATAAGTAAAATATACTGGAAAAACTGAAAGTGGTGTATTTTCCTCTTCAACCCCAACCCTGTGATGTCAGCGTGCCCATAATTGCACGTAATGACTACTATGATATTTTTAAGAAAATTTGTGAATTTCTTCCAAATCATTTAAATCAGCCTGGTCTGAAATATCACCAGTTCTTTGGGGTTTCACCTCCTAGTTCTGGGCCTAGTCTGCTCTAAGAAAAGTCAGCTTTAAACAAATGCTAAAAGACCCTAAGTCGAGTGACTCTTCCTCTAGTGCTTCTTCAAGCAGCACCAAAGGCAGTTTGATAATTTATTCTGAGATGGACAATTACACCTGTGAGTCACGGTCTATCCACCTATGTTTTTGTATGGAGTGGAAACATAAAGACTTTTGTAGATCAAAACCTTAGGAACCTGGGAAGAAAGGATAAGATTTGGAGAATCTTCAAACATTTTTCTGGCACTTCAGTTACAAACTGGAACTTTCCTAACAAAAGACATTAAATTCCTGTCCAGCTCAGAAGAAGCAGAGATGAAGCCATTCAACCCCAATGTAAAAGAAGCCACTTCCTCTCTTTCCTGTCCCTCATTAGGATGAGACACATCCTAATTCTCTCTACAGTCCGTAGGCTAAAGATCTGATGATCATGGCAGGACAGTACTTGCACACTGAGGATCACAGAGATTTTTGGGGTACATGTTTCTGTGTTTGTAAAATACACGGAAGAGTGAATGCGCACAGGAAACAGAAAGGCTGATAGAGATCGAACTTGTTTAAGCTGAAGAGCTAGGATCCAAGGTAGCCCAGGCTGTGAGTCTGTGAATTCAGGGGTTACTACAGCTAGGAAAGCTCCCAAAAGAAAACTCCATCCCACCCAGTCCACAAACTTCAGACAGTCTCATAGGCAGAGAGAGATGCAAATATTCCTGAGATAGCAGGGACACTGACAGAGAGCAATTGAACAAGATATTCCAATCAGAGGACATCACTGTTAATTTTTAACAGTTGTAAATTGCATTTGCTTTATTAATTTGACTGGTTGATACATTGTCCATCTGTACTTGCATATCAGTCTGGAGTTACTGTGATCCGTGTGTGCACGGATTGCATCACATAGATACAAACATGTTTGGTCATCAAGTATCAATCCACAGAGGCGGTTTCAGTCATCTGCAGGTTACCAACCTGAGTTCATTGCCTTGGGATTTTAGAGCCCTGGTAAATGCAGAGGCTACTTGTGACCACCCCAATAGCACTTTCAATAGCTTTTTGGAAGAGTCGTGGAATTTAACACTTAACTCCCTTCCCATTAAACATTGGAAGAGATGATTCCCATCTTCCTCTGTCTTCCCTTTGACTTTGTGCTATAAAACACCCAATGTGTGCAAAGGGAGTTAATTCATTGATCACAGGCAATAAAGCATCAATTAGCAAGCCCAGAGCTCCTGAAAGTCTTCTGGAGCCCAGGATGTGAGCAGCAGGGCTGCAGGGGCACTGATGCCTCCAAAGTGATCTCTCTACCTTGGCCCAGCATTCATTATTGCATTGGTTACTGCAAGATGCTCAGGAAGGAATTCTCTCTAGCTAATTTGTCAAGACCTGTCAGGGATACTCTGTCCTGCAGAACGAGACATTCTTCAGTATGTGAAGCCTTTGGGAAACAGTTAAATAGAAATTTGGGATAAAATGGGAAATAGTTCATCCAAAGCTCAAAGCACCGTCTGCAGCTGGAGGGAATGCTTTGAAGGAGGTCACAGCGCACCATTCTGGCTTGTCTGCAAGACTGTCTGTGGTAGTGCTGTTAGAAATGGGCTAGAATGGCATTTCAGGGGTCATTTGTCATTCTTTTGTACTGTGACAGGAAAGACTTTAACGTGGGCCCAGGTAAGCAGTGTTCTTAATTGTTTATTAAGGACCAAACCCACTTTTGTGTGTTTTAACATGGTTGGTGTTAGGGTAAAACCAAGAGAAGATTAATGTATCTCCCCGCTCACAAAGGCAGCCTTGATAAGGAAGCACTGCCAGGCTCAGGCAGGGATTCCCCTGCCTTGCTGCTGGGCCCTTCTCCATGCGCAGGGAGGGCACAGGGACCATCCTCAGGGGTCTTTGCCTGCAGTCCCAGACCAGCCAGGAGGCAGCTGCAGATCCAGCAGCACATGTGGAGGACACCTTTCACCCCAGAGCAGGAGGGACCACGTTTCCAGCTGAGCCTGCAAGCTTTCCACAATGAGCAGTTCAGTGATTTCTTTGGGCAATGTGGGGTGTTTTTATAGAATCACAGAATCACAGAATGATCTGGGTTGGAAAGGACCTTAAGATCATCCAGTTCCAACCCCCTGCAATGGGCAGGGACACCTCACACTAAACCAGGTCACCCAAGGCTCTGTCCAACCTGGCCTTGAGCACCGCTAGGGGTGGAGCATTCACAGCTTCCTTGGGCAACCCATTCCAGTGCCTCACCACCCTAACAGGAAAGAACTTCCTCCTTGTATCCAATCTAAACTTCCCCTGTTTCAGTTTTAACCCATCACCCCTTGTCCTATCACTACAGTCCCTAATGAATAGTCCCTGCATCCCTATAGCCCCCCTTCAGACACTGGCAGCTGCTATGAGGTCTCCAGGCAGCTTCTCTTCTGCAGGCTGAAGAGCCCCAACTTTCTCAGCCTGTCTTCATACAGGAGGTGCTCCAGTCCCCTGGTCATCCTCGTGGCCTCCTCTGGACTTGTTCCAACAGTTCCATGTCCTCTTTATGTTGAGGACACCAGAACTGCACACAGTGATCCAAGTGAGGTCTGAGGAGAGCAGAGGGGATCAGATTCTTTATCATATTCTGCACTTCTCTTCTTGCACAGTTCATGCAGTTGGTTTTACTTACCCAGATGATGTTGCTGAATGGTTTTGTTCTGTTTAGGGGGTGATTTTTTTGCTTTCTCCTAACCTTGTACCGACTATTTTGAAGTAAAGTCTCCTCTACCAGATCTATGTTTGCATTAAGCCAGTCACTCTGTGGATTACAATTTCCCTCTCAAAGGTGATTTTCAGCAGTGCACCTAGGCAGTTGCATTTGCCTTCACTGTCAGATCAACCATAAGCACAACTACAGCTAAATGAGTTTCTTGGCTGCAAATAAGTTGTCAAAATATTAAATTTCACTTTGGGGAAGGATTGTTGTTTAATCCCAGCCATGTTCATCAGTGTGGCTGCAATAGCAGATGATTGGCAAGAGCTGCTCTCCTTGAGCAGTTGATCAGAGAAAGATAATTCTAGCAGTTGAATGCACACAAGTGTCACATGATAGAGCCACTGTCTGAATGCAGGACTGATGCTAAGAAGCCTGGATACAACAGAAACAGTCAGGTCCGTTCTATTTAATTAACTGAATGAAATCTAAGCAGGTTCATCTGTTATTACTAGAACTGGATGTGGGTTCATGTAACTAGCAGAAAAATATATCTCCAGCCTGCCAGATTGCTGAAACAGAAATAAAACCAACATTAATTTGATTGTGTCTCCTGCAGAAATCAAGTGCCTCAGTCGCATAAGGCAAAATGTGTTTACAGGTGAATGTTTTATTCTCTCACCTTTCTTGGTCAGTTACTAAAGCATATTTTCAAAGTAGGGTTGACCAGATCAGTTTTTTAGAAGATGGCTCATCCTTGGCTCTCATGGTTTTAGTTTATTCTCCACAAAACTTCATTTTTGTTTTAATTCATGCTTATATCACTTATGGACCTAAAGCTTTTGTCTTCCTTTCAGTGTAATCATATAGATATACATATAGACACACACATATTTATCTCAGAGAATACCCTTGTAACTTCACTTGAACAAGAATAACTGTGCTTATGGCCAGAAAATCCTGTCCTTGGACCCTGGACAGTGGAGGGTGAGCTTATTTTATGATCTGCTTTTGTTATTTCATTCCGTTATCAGTCTCCATGCAATAACAAGGTAATGATTGCAGCAGACGTCTCAACTGATAGAAATATGGGTTTGTGAGTATCATGGGAACTGGTCTGCATTTCATTCACTGGCAGCTTCTCCACCGTTGGTGATTCTGCACTGCCGTTCATAAACACAAAACAATTCTTTTGCAGCAGAGGGGGTGGATTGCCAAAGAGATGCCAGTACAGTAAAATAACATCTTCATTTTCAAACAAAACCTTTCCCACACGATCCTTCCAAACAGTGCCATCACGATGCAGTCATCTGGGGAAAGATGGTAGTAAACAGGATGTTGAAAACCAGTGTGGAAGTCAAGATGGTTTTGATCAAGACATTTGGAATGCCAACTGATATGCAAAGAAAAGTAAAAGAATAAGGCAAACACAGAGTGTTGGTCCTGTGATAATTCTTATAACAGAATGTGAGTTTTGCTCAATAGCCCTCCATGGACTGATCTTCCATGTATGTTTTCATTCCATTTTTAAACTCCTGTAAATATTTGCCATTTGTTGCTGCATGTGACAAGGAGGTCCACAGCTTGTCTTTCTGGGCTGAGAGCACACATTGCCGGCTCATGTTCAGTTTCTCATCAGCCAGCACCCACAAGTCCTTCTCTGCAGGGCCGCTCTGAATCACTTTTCCACACATCCTGTAGCTGTGCCAGGGATTGCCCTAACCCAAGTGTAGGACCTTGCACTGGGCTTTGTTGAATTTCATGAACTTCACTGTCCATCTCTCAAGCATGTCAAGGTCCCTCTGGATCCCATCCCCTCCTGTGTACCAACCGAACCACAGAGATTGGTGGAAAGCAGAAAAGATGCTGATCTGGTCAAAATGCTATCTGTCTCACCATAACTGGACTGAAAGCAACAAAAAACGACCTGCATCTTTAATTCTAGTGTCTGGTAGTGAAAATATCCCAGACAGAGGTGCCCACTGAATTTGAATTCCAGATGCCTGAAAAAACAAGATAAGCCCCTAGAAAGATCTAAGTCTATATAGACTTCACTATTGTTTATCAGAACCCATGCCAGTCACACAAGATATTTAATGTAAATACTCTGCGTGCAATTAGTTTTATAGCTGTTTTATTGCTTATAAACCTAATTACGTCATTACTGGTACTTTCTTTGACCATTACTGTAGTTAAAATATTACTCAAAGACAATGGCACCTTTGTGTGTTTAGTGTTTGCCGAGAACTCTTTCTGCATCCTTGCATTTGTGTGATAAGTAGGAATAAGAGCATAGCCAGAGATAAGACCAATATAATCTAAACTGCTTGCAAACATTTTGCATTTTTCCTAGCGTTTTTCAATGTCATACGCATAATGGCATTGAAATTTTATTTCCTCAGCAAAAACTTCATTTTAAGTTAGTAAAAACTCTTCCTTAGTGACACGGGCAGCAAAGCGTGATATATGGTTAAATCATGGGTCCTTCTGATTCACCCACTTTCATCATGATAATGATTAAACTCTGCCAACTCTTCCCATGGCAGCACTGACAGGCAGGGAATCTTGTTAGGCTTTAAGGAGTTTAGCACCGTAGGGAAGATGCCAGTGACCCTGGTAGACTGGGAGACAGACAGCATGAAGCAGCATGGAAATCTCGTACAGATTCTTTGTAGGATCTGTTCACAACACTCCTACAAGATTTCTTGCCTTATTCTGTCCTTTGCTGTCTCGATACATGTTGTGCGTGTACTTGCTGCATACAGCAATATAGGATCATGACGCATGTATTCCTCAAGGCTAGGGAGGCACCAAAATCATTAACTTAATCACGATCATTACAGTCACAAACTTAACTACAATCATTCTTTTAAGACCACAGCCTTCCAAGATCACATCTGTCTTCCACCCATGGGCTCATGGTATGAGAAATTACTAGGGAAGTATTCACTAAGAAAAGCTTCCATGTTTCCCAGGGGCCAGCAGCAACGGGCAATGTTATACTGGACTCTTTTACCATCCCTTGGTACTTTATTGCAGATTCCTCACCATTTGCAGTGCATGTTGCCCATGACACAAAACACCTCTATCAAATCCTTCCACATAAAATGAGCAAAGAATAAAATACAAGCATGGACAGTTAGAATATTTTTCACACTGACTGATTGTTCTACTCTCTTCTGAGTTTACGTATGAGGAAGTCTTTTTATGACTGCTTTATTGCTGCTTGCTCATCATAGGAATTTACTTGGTGTGTTTATCTAGCAACAATTTCATAGCTTTGCTTGCATCTTCCTGGAAAAATACTATGATACAGTGAAAAGAAGTAGAGTGGAGTGACA
Organism: Pezoporus wallicus; assembly: GCF_028554395.1. NCBI lineage: Eukaryota > Metazoa > Chordata > Aves > Psittaciformes > Psittacidae > Pezoporus > Pezoporus wallicus. The sequence continues at coordinate 6,825 of NW_026637511.1, forward strand.
ATGAAGGAGGGAAGTATTCCTTTATCTCTGTTCACAAATATGAAGAACTTTTAGCTCAAGGCACAGCCTGCAGTCCAACTTTCCAATGGTTAAAATGGCAGGTTAGCCAGTGAAAAGTTTTTGGCTAAAGAAGCCAGAGCGGCTGTTTTTCTTTGGCAATGTGTATTCAGAGTAGGTACCAGCTTGTTCTGATTTCAGCTGGTGTGGACTTATTTTTCTTCCTAGTAGCTGGCATAGTGCAGTATTTTGCCTTTAGTCTGAGAATAATGTCAATAATACACTGATAGGTTAGTTGTTGGTCAGTAGCAATTACCCTGATCTAGGACTTTTCAGCCTCTCGTGCTCTGCCAGTGAGGAGGAGCACAAGAAGCTGGGAGGATGCAGAGACAGGACGCCTGGCCCAAACTAGCCAAAGGGGTATTTCATACCACAGCACGGCATGCTGGGATAGACACTGGGGGGGTTTATGTTGAACAACAGATTAGGGTGATCTTATGTAATATTTGCTTAGCACTTGTCACTTTTCCCAGGTTTCAGGCCAAGCAGTCATGCTGAAATTCAGTCTGTTATGCTGATCTACAAAGTTCCCAGCCAGGGCTCTCAGCCATCTTTAAGCTTCCACCTAGGTATGGATACATGGTACTTCTCATGTCCAGACTCTTCTGCCACAAAGGTTGTTAATGAGTGTCTCCTATGGCTCAGGACACAGAGTGGAGCTGTCTAGGGAAGCAGGATGTTTATACAGATACCTGCTCACTGGGTATTGGCAGTGCTTTGTACACATGCATCAGCAAACAGCCAAAGTTTGATTGCCCTCGAACACACTGAGATGAGGCCATGGGAGGAAAAACAGGCAAAAAAACTTGCTAATCTTACCTGAGGATGCCAGAGGAGACCTTCTTGCATTCTACAACTGAAAAGAGGTAACAAGTGATAGGACAAGAAGAAATGAGCAGGGGAGGTTTAAATTGCATACTTCTTCACTGAAAGTGTGGTCAAATGCTTCAACAGGCTGCCCAGGGAAGCGGTGGAGTCACCATCCCTGGAGGTGTTTCAAAGACATGTAGATGGGGTGCTTGGGGACGTGGTTTAGTGGTGGACTTGGCAGTGCTGGTTTAATAGTTGGACTTCATGATTTCAAAGGTCTTTTCTAAGCTAAATAATTGTATGATTTAGGATGGTTCTACCCTCAAAAGGTGCAATTAGGTGAAATAAATGAGTTGAGCCAGCAGCTTACTTCTTCTGAGCAAAAGGCTGTGACTAGCTGAAGACTTTGGCTTCTTTCTTGTCAACAAAGGCAATGAAAACTAGAGGATATTTCTTTCAGACCTACCTTGGTTTTCCTTCATTCACTCTCTCATGTGTATGTTTAGTATACAGGCCAAGAAGCAGATGCTGGTGAGTACAGGGTCACAGGAGGAGACAGCAGCTGTGTGGAGGAACACTTAACATTTGCCATGGGGGTTACTTCATAGGGCAAAGAAATCTTTTCCTAAAGCAAGAACATCCTACTAGTCAATACACAACTCTATGGACCAGTACGTCAACTAGTACACTGTACTAATACTTGTACACAGTATTAGCAGCTCAGCAAGTCAGTTTAGGGTTTCTGCATATGCATGAAGCCTGCAGGATATTTCTCAGATTGTGTGCAGGTGACAGTGGGTCAGTGGAGGAGCTGGTAACCCAGCCTGATGAGATATTTGTTCTGCTCCGAGCATGCCATGCCTACAGCTCCGGTTCCCAGAGACTGCTGCAGAGCACCATTCTCAAAATCTGGGTTCTCCAGTGGGCTTTTCACTGCCTGCTACAAACATGAACTCCACTGCTGCCAATTGTTTCCTGGCTTTCTCGGTGTGTTTATTTGATTGTGTGCACCCCTTCCCCTCCCCAGAGACATAACGCTCATTCTGTATAATCCCCAATTGCTAAAAAATTCTCATCCAGCAAGTGCAAAACAGAGGTTCATTACCCTCCTTTAACCCCCATGTTCTGTGTGCCAAGACACTGCTCTATACACTAGACGATGATTCATCTGTGGTGTATAAAAAGGGGCAGAGGACTCATGGGAAAACACTCATGAGGTTCTCCATTCCAGCACGCACACCTTGGTTCTTATTGCCAGCGGGTCTTCCTTGCAAAATGCATAACCAGTCCTCTCTGAGCCACTCCAAGCTGTTGTGCCTAGATTTAGGGATTTGACAAGTTAGTTTTAAGAGAAAATATTAAGCCACATTTCTATATGCAGAGCAATAACTTTAGGGTTCAAACAAGCCCAAGTTTCCTCTTTTGATTCAGGAAATCCATTTTCCCAGAGATGCCGATTTTGAGGCAGCAGGAAGAGCCTTAGCGTGAGATTCTCCTTTAGCATTTGCTGTCAGATGTTTTGTATCAACATATCAGATGTGAGGAATTATTTTCTGCAAACACATACCTTTTTTGACAAATGAAACAGGAATTGATACACCTAATATTGTTTTCAAACGTCAGCTCTGAATTTAGGCATCTAGCTCCTGAGATAAGTGCTAAGGCACTGGCACAGGTTGCCCAGAGAAGCTGTGGCTGCCCCATTCTGCAAGTGTTCAAGGCAAGGTCATACGGGAATTGGGGAACCTGGTCTAGTGTGAAGCATCCCTGCCCATGGCAGGGGGTTGGAACTGGATGATCTTAAGGTGCTTTCCAACACAGACCTTTCTGTGATTCTATGATGTGTTTGAGAAGCCCTAAGATAGTTCCCCACTTATTTAACTGCACAGAGCTGGTGACTATCTGGCTCTGAAAATCCTGCAATTTCATCCCATCATTTGGAGGGAATAAAAAGAAAGCTTGGAGATCAGATGAAAAAGCCCTCCTTCCCTTCTTGCCTCTTGGGATGTCCAGAGCTGGTGCTGAGACCTGATCAGATGTTGCCCTCCATCCGTCCCCTGCCCGCAGTGGTGGAACTGCAGCACCCTGTGGTGTAGAAGGTAAGGGACATCAGTCTCTTCTACCTCTTGTCACTTTCTGTCCCACACCTTCTGTGTGCCCCTTCCTGAAGCTCATTCCCAGTCCTATACCTGATGGATTCAATTATGAAGAATGTGGGAGGAGACTATGTGCCTATGTTTGCTAAAAACCTACCTTTAATATTCCATCACGTGTTTGAACAGGTATGCACACTTTCAGAAAAGTTCTGTGATCTCAGCAGCATTTGTTCCTGGTAGGACATACATGCTTTCCATGTGGGGTTTTCTTGCTCTGCTGCCATATCTTGAATGTTTTGCTCTTAATGAGAGGTGATGGGCATAAACCCAAAGGCAGGAAGGGCCACCTGAACTTGGGGAAGAACTAATTTACTGCGAGGGTGACTGAGCACTGGGAAGGAATGCCCAGAGCGGTTGCTGTGCCTCTTTCCCTGTTGCCTTCCAATAGTTTTGTTACTGCATTTTTCTCCCCCACAGAAATTGGGCAAGTAAATGAGACTTTTGCTAGTGAAATAGTTGAAAGAAAGTTTTCAGAGTATGGTGATGTGCAATAAAACCTTCAAATCTCCTTGAAACACCAATTGCACATTCGATCTTCTGTTCCTCAGTCCATGGGTATAGATGTATGAGCTGCACTGCTTACAAATTCTGTAGAACAAATTCAAGCTGTTAAAATGGCAAACTGTTCATGGAGTTAGGAAATAGATGAAGTCTTTAGCTCCACAGGAAAGATCAAGAAATTGTTTTCGATTAACTTAACAAGCCCTGCAATTGTTTGATTGTTTTAGGTGGATGCAGCTACTAAGAAGTGTTTATTTCAGTTACGCTCCACATGGAACGGTATTTTTCCTTTCAAGAAACTACTAGTACTGGATATCTTTTCTAGAAGAAGAGCAAGTAGGCAAGCACACTGTCCCTCACCCTAACGTAAAACGCCACAAACCCCAGGAAAACCATAATAAAAATACCACACAAATTATTACCAGCTTTTATTTCACATACAGCATAGAAACATGGGAAGATGCTTTTTTCACAGTCTTGCCACCAATAAATAAAACACACAATGCAATGTTTAAATTTCAAAGTGATTCCAGCATAGCAGTTTGGAACTGCTGCCTGCTAAATAGAGCTGAGTGAACTTGACTGTCTGCCAAAAGATGGGGCTTCCATACTGCTACGTAGAAAGCGCTCCTGTCCTCCGGTACATTCATTTCCTAAATTTCCAACAATTAATGACTAGGAACAGACTGGGAACTTTCTGGCTATGGAAATGTTGCTAAACACCAATAACTTGTCCCCAGGTTACTTGCTTTCTTAGAAACATACACAACCACATGCAGACCTCCAGGCAGTGAGATAGTTATCCAACACACTTGCCAGAATTGGCTGGAAAAGGTATCTTGGTGCTGTTGGGTGTTATGTGTAGGGATGGCCAAATCACAAGCAGATTTCGCTATTAAAAAGGCTGCAGGACACTACTCAGTTTCACCCATCATGTGCCAAGTCAGACAAAAGAGTGGAAAATGAAACTGTGCTAAGACATTTTTGTTCCAGTGTGACACAAGGCGCGCAGAACCAAAATGTCCCAGATGAGGTTTCCAGGCTCCTTGTTTCCAGAACTGCACTGCTGGTGCCACTTGGTCTAACTACTTCAGGACTGCCATTGGTATGTCTACATGAGCTAGAAGCTCCAGTTTGACTGTAGTGGAGATGGAGACCAAATATCGATTTGTGTAAGCACGGATTTGCAATAGGAGTGCACAAACTTCCCATTTTGACACATGTTCTTTGAACTGTTTCATCTTTGTTCAAAAGCAACCAGCGCAGGCAGCGTTGGCGCAGATTTCACATAAATCAGGATCTTGGACAGCCAGGTCTGTTAGAGAGAAAAGAGGGGGTTTCAGGGAAATGGCAAGAGACTTTCTTGGCAAGCAGAGCCACACAGCAAGGGATTTGAGGACTCTTCTCTGTAGGCTTAAATGATAGGTTTAAAGTAACATAGTAAAATATAGCAAACTGTTCTAACTTGCTAGCATGTAGGGAGTAAGCAATGTCTCGCTTATGGGGGGAGTGAAAACAACTAAGGAGGCAGTAAATAAGACCAAGGATGCTAACCTTCAAGACAACAGAGACTGGAACAGAACAAAAGCAATAAGACCAAGGATGCTAACCTTCAAGACAACAGAGACTGGAAGAGAACAAAAGCAAGGACAAAGTGCTTTCTAACTCAGCACTAGTACCTTTCAGCACTAGGATCATTCAGTGAACACAGTGAGGAAGACAAACAGCAACCACCAGAGACTCCCACTCAGCAGGAAAGCGCATGCGTAATTGGGATGCAAATATTATAATTAGTTTGCAAGACTTTCATGAATATGTAAATAGTTTCATAGAAAACCTGTAAATATGCATGAGTATCCTAAATACATAGCCACTGCGGGCACGGAGTGAGGGCGCTCACCTTTGCAAAACTATTTGTGTGCGCACCCAGTGCTGCAATAAAGAATGCCTGCTTTCTAGAACTCCACATCAAGTCTTAGAGAGTTTCTTTGACCGCCTTTTGCAGTAACATTTCCATCAATGTTTTAGGAGTTTGAATTTTCTATGCAGTTGTTACTGGTTTAAGTAAAATTAGTTCTTGCAAAAACCTGGCCTGAAGAATGAGCTCAAGCCTGAATTCATTGGGAAAACAATGGAAATGTGGAGGCAAGAGAATAATTGGGAGGATGATTGGGATGTGGCTTGTGGAATCACAACATTCCTTACACTAGTACTATATTTTCTAAAGTGACCATTGTATTGGACAGCAGATAAAAGCAACAAAATGAAGTAAACTGTAGCAGCCTGCTCAAAACTCAGTACATGACTGATCCACCTCATTTAGATCTCACACCTCTTTTAGGCTACCTGGAAGAACACCTTCTACACTGATTAGAGAGAGCAATTAGACCCATTTGGAATTTGTAGTTTGCTACAACTGAGTGATATAACCCTGATTTTCCTGTAAGCCAGAGGATAGAGCGGGCTCTCCCACTTAAATCATGCAAGTTAGCATGCAGCCACCTGGAGGAAGCTTTTTCCTGGTTACAGCAGCCTGATCCGTACAGGCTACAGCTAAGCTCAGCACATCAGGAACTGTACTGCAGGGTGTTCACAGCCAGTGCTGGCCATCAATCATAGGAGGGATAGAAAGGCAGCATGGACACTCTCATCTGCTTTAGAAGTGACAAGAGCAAGAATCATGTTTCCTTCCCTGCTGCTACTCAAATGTTTAAGGCTGAAATCGTGACAAAAATGGCAGCTATGCAATATGAGGAACATACTCAGCCTCTCAAAAATCATGGATGCATCTTCTCTTTTGCACACAGATTGGAATTCCTCAGGAAGATCTTCTTCATCACATGGAGAGTAGCTAGCCATTGAAAGCATAAAGCGAGGGTTAATGTGTCTGTTCTCATTCATAAGCTCCTTCAGCTTCTTCACAGACTCAAGGGAGAATTTCAAGTCTCCATCCTATGTAGACAGAACCAGAAATAAAAGACATCAGGATGTCAGCCTTAGGCAAATCTAGACCATTTCAACAATGAGCTCTCCCGAAAACTAGCCTATAAGAAAAAGACAGTGTTGAAACGAAGTCTATATAAAATCAGTGTTAACTGAAAGCAAAATAATCAGCTCTTCAAGGCAAAGACCTTTCAGAGCAGCAGTGAGACCTGGCTGGCCAGTCAGAATTTGCATTATGTGGATAGTGGCAGACTTGGTGCATTTCTCACTCCCAAGAGAGACACCTTAAAACCTGGGGTTGAAAGATACAGGCTGGTAATCTTCAGCTAGAAAAGATGGCTTGGCAATACATGGTAGAGACTTATGAACTCATGAGCTGAATGCAGGCAAATGGGAGTTTAATTTCTTCACTCTTTCTTCTAATACACCAGTGGAGAAATTCAAGAATTGGCTGGCATGTGGCAAGATCTAACCAAGCAAAAAGAGCTATTCCTTCCTACTGCACATTGTTAAGAGCTGAAATCACACACCCCAAGGTACTGTGTCAAGTTTTCTTTAATTTAAAACTCGTCCACGTGATTAATGGAACACAAATTACTGGCACCATAAATATGACACTTCTGACTCAGAGCTCATACCAAAAGCTTCAGGAGGCTGGGACAGTATTCTGGGAAGTATTACTCCATGTTTTATATTGCTAGACCCTCTGCATCTCTTAATGATCAGTGGATTCAGCTAAGCATTTCTTTCACCCTTTTTAATGATATTTGTGTAGGTCTCATCTCATAAGCTGATGAATTTCATAAAGAACTTCCTGCCGAGAAGCAGGCAACACAAGACAATTGCTTTTGCCACATCTTGTTTACACCGTTCTGTAAAGTTAGAAGTGTTCCCAGACTAGCAGCTTCACAACACATGGGTTATGTACAAGAGAAACACAGTGCCTCAGTCAGCAAGGGATTTCAAAGCAGTGATAAGGCTGGTGAAGTTAAACTGCACCATGTTAGTAATGCACAAAGAACTTCATAGAAAGAAAAACAGAACAACAGGGAGATTAAGTTGGATATCAAGCCAGAGTAAAGCAAAACTTCAGGTCTATTACTGAAGATTCCTGCTGCACCCACAACACCTCACATGGCACCAGTACTTCATTGAACTTGCAACACCAACAAACTAAAGAGCAGAAAACTCACCTGAACGTAGACTGCCAGAGAGCTGTGCACCAGTAAGACGACTGCAAGGACTGTAAAGGAGAGAAAGCCTTTCATAGTGCTTGCAAAGTATAGCCTTTCCTAATCTGAATGTAGCGTGGTATCTATTTGAATATCTTTGCTCTTTGCTTTCTTTTTCGGTCTCTCAGACTACCTCTTTTCTTCTAAGCACTCTGACAGCCTCGCAGTCAGAGGTCTATGTTTCAGTGCAAAGCTGGACCTTTATAAAGAATTCACATAGCAATTCCTGGGTAATCCATTAAACAAAACTCTTTATTGACATATAATAAACCCTCTATAGACTATCAGTTATCTACTCCTGAGCAGAGTAAGACATTCACACCCAAGCAGATCTGGGGGTTATGAGTCTCTCCCTCTTTGAGACACTGGCCATGACACAGGCAAGCAAAACATTCCAGCCTACAGTAAGAAAAACCACAGAGCTTGATCTAATGCAACACCTGAAACTCAGTCTTTATATCAGGGATGCACGCAGATTTCTGAGCACAGGCTGCAGAGCTCTGAAAAAGAGAAATTTTGAAGGGTCCCATGAGGTATTTTGGGGGTCCCAGCAGAGGTTTTGGGGGGTTTGGCCTTCTGGGGGCTTCAGGGTGAAGGGGTAGAGCAGGAAGCTTGCTGAGGCTGAGGCTCTGGGGAGGGGAAGGGGCTCGAGGTGCAGGTGGTTTGAGGTGCCAGGGGTTTTCGAGGGGCAGCCCCCAGCAGGGGCCATGGAAGAGCAGAGCAGAGCTCAGTTGAAAGGGGCCTACAGCAATCCTGTAGTGCAGCTGCCTGACCAATTCAGCGCCGGCCAGAAGTTCAAGCTCGTCCTTAAGGACACAGTCCTTACTGGCATTGTCCATACGGCTCTCCAGCACGCACAGCCTTGGCACACCGGGAAGCTTGTGCCAGTGTTTGAAGCCCCTCTTCCTCACATCAAGTGTGAGCCTGCCCTGGCTCCCAGGGAGATCAGCACCGCCCTCCACACGTCCCCTCTTCAGGAGGCTGCAGAGAGCTCTGTCCTGCAGCCTGCCCGCCTGCTCCCAATGCAGCCCCTCCTCGCCTGGCCCTGCTTCCCTCGGCACTCCGTCCTGCTCGACGCCCCTCTGGCTCTTCCCCCCTGGAGGCCGTCGCTGCTCTGTCCCTCTCCCCCCCCGACCCCCGCTGCTGCTCCTCAGCCTCTCCGGCTCGCTCCTGCCCTGCTCCTCCCCGCGCTCCCCTCTCCCGCCCTTGGCCACCCCCTCTTCCTGATCCCTGTGCCCAGGGGCCGCTGTCCCAGCAGGGCCTGGCAGCAGGAGGAGCGCCCCGGGGCCCGCTGGCAGCGGCAGTGCCAGGGCAGAGGCTGCCGGCGGCCATGTCGGTGCTGGGGCTGCGGCCCAGCTCAGGGGAGGGCCGGGGCCAGCGCTGAGGCGAGCGAGCCCCTGCGGAGATGGAGACAGCCCCGCTGTGGGCACAGGCACCGGGCACCCCGACTGCCAGAGCCCCCGAGCTGCCCCAGCCCGGCCTGCGCCCTGCAGCCTGCCCGGGAGGAAAGGGCAGAGCACGGACAGGCAGGGAAAGAAGGGCCTGGGCTCAAGAGTTTCCCCGGCAGGACAGGGCGGAGAGCGGGAGCTGTGGTGAGGGCCGGGCCCTTGGGGCCAGCTCACCCTCTTCTGCCTCTCAGTGCCTCCAGGATCCCCCTCCCTTTGCCCTTGCTGGCATTGGCCGCTCCATCTCTGCCCTGCAGCCCAGGGCCCTTTGTGCCTTCCATCTCTGTCCTGCTGCCCAGCCCTGGCTCTCTGACCCCCAGCTGGATCTCGCTCCCATCTCTTATTTTGGCCTCTTCCCCCTTCTCCCGCCTCCTGTCTCGCCAATTCAAAGCCCTCCCTTTTGTCACACCTTCTGTGTGCCCCTTCCTGAAGCTCATTCCCAGTCTTGTTTGAGAACAGCTGCTCTACCACGGCCCCTTAGCACAAGCGGTGTTTAGGTACAGGAGGCCTGGATGTCTCTTGGCGTGCCATGACATGAACTTTTTACAGCTCTTTACATAGCCTGGAACAAAGGGGACAGGAATTCACTGACATCCATATGAACTGACATCCATCCCATGTTCATTGACGTCCACCAACACGGCTGACCCTGTGGCGATGGCAGAGCAGAGCCGCACACGGCAACATCCCCACATCAGCAGCCAAGCCAAACGCTGCTGAGGCCACAGAGTCCCAAGTGAGGGAAACGCAAGCAGAGTCAGGAGGCGGTGCAAGAAGGGGGCTTTAGCCCAGGAGCCAAGCAGAGGAAGATGGTCCTAGGCAGCCAGAGGCTGCTGCTGGGAGGGATGAGCCAATCAGGGCTGAGCAGAGGGTCGCCAGCCAATCAGGGCGCAGTGAGGGAGCTGGATGCGGTTTCCAAGGCGACGGGCCCCATCCTCACAACAAACTCACTGGGTGCGAGGGGAGGCTGCCGTTGTGCACCCGGTGTGAGGGGATCGAAGGCTCTCGCTCCTTGGGTTGCGTCCTGTGGTGCAGGCCCCATTCACAGCAGCATGGTGGCCCCGGAGAGCAGCGCTGGGAGCAGCGAGGCCCGGAAAGAAGCGAAACGAGCCTACCAGTCACTGCTGGAGCAGCTGAGCTGTAACAGCAAGCAGCACATAGATGTCCTGACCATCGTGGCCGAGGAGAACATGCGCTTCAGCAAGCACATTGTGTCCCTGATTGAGGCACAGATCATCAAGGTTTTTATATGCCACTCGCTCCTACTTTTACCTGTACTGCTGGAGGGACCAGCTGGGGCAGCAGGCATGGGTGGCCTTAGGGGCTAGGAGGAAGGGCATAGGGGAGAGGGAGTGCTGAGGAGTACAGGAGACAGGCAGCACAAGGTGCAGGGGTTGCAGGAGGAGGAATGGCGGAGGGACAAGGAGAGAGAGGAAAGTGGGCAGGGGACTCCCAGGAGGGCGAGAGCCCTCCCTCCCTGATTGTACTAGGAGAGGGTTTGGGACTCATCCCACCGAAAGCTCTGGGAGAGCAGCATGCCTCCCGATTGAAGCCCCATGTCAGTTTCTTCTCATTACTCCAGGCTCCTCCATCACAGAAACTGCCATTCCTGTACCTGATGGATTCCATTATAAAGAATGTGGGAGGAGAATATGTGCCTGCATTTGCTGGAAACCTAACTTTAATATTTCCTCGCGTGTTTGAACAGGTATGCACTCTTTCAGAAAAGTTCTGTGATCTCGGCAGCATTTGTTCCTGGTAGGACATACATTTGGGGTTTTCTTATTCTGCTGCCATGTCTTTAATGTTTTAATGAGAGGTGATGGGCATAAACTCAAAGGCAGGAAGGCCCACCTGAACTTGGGGAAGCGCTCACGTACTGAGAGGGTGACTGAGCACTGGGATGGGGTGCCCAGAGCAGTTGTGAAGCCGCCTTCCCTGGTGGCTTCCAATAGTTATCTTCCTGTAATTTTTTCCCACAGAAATTGGGCAAGGAAAATGAGACCTTTGCTAGGGAAACAGGTGTAAGAAAGTTTTCAGAGAATGGAATCTGTGCAATAAAACCTTCAAATCGCCTTGAAACACCAATTGCACATTTGAGCTTCTTTTCCTCAGTCCATGGGTATAGATGCATGAGCTGCTCTGCTTACAAGTTCTGTAGAGCAAGGTGGTAACATGGCAAACTGTTCCTAGAGGTAGGAAAGAGATGAAATCTTTAGCTTGACAGAAAACATCAAGAAATTGTTTTCTATTCCCTTCACAAGCCCTACAATTGTCTGATTGTTTTAGGTGGATGCAGCTACTAAGAGGCGTTTATTTAAGTTACGTTCTACATGGAACGGTCTTTTTCCTGCAAAGAAACTGCTTGTACTTGACATCAGAGTGAACGTGTTAGATCCGGCTTGGCCGATTAAACCCCTGCCTGCAAACCTGGACTTTTCCAGCATCCTGGCAAAACGCAAGTTCCCAAAGAAATCAGTAAGTTGGGTGCCTGCTGCGTGGGCAGATGCTGACACGTGTAGTTGTCATTGCCTCTCTGCTGCTGTCTGACAATTTAGCATGTTAATAATGAAGTATGTGACCTCTGTACACGGGCAAGAGGATTTTCTGAGCTGAGACTATGGGATAGGTTGGGGGTTCAGATTTCAAAACCCTCTTCCAGATTGTGGAACAATTACAAAGTCCTTGGGGTTTTGTTTCTCACTTCTCTCCAAAATGATGCCTGCTGAAGATCCTGACCTTGTATTACTGATTTTGCAGGAACACGAACGCACAACATCTGCATCTGAAAGAAAAGCCATGACAACAGAGAACTCAGAAAATCAGAGTCTAAGGCCATGTCCAGAACAGTCCCCATGTTTGCAGGCGAGGAGCTCATGTAAGAGGAGATGTGGGGGTTTCTCTCCCACTTCATCAGCTCCTAAAGTAAGGAAAGTATGTCAGACAGCCCTAAGCAGCCTCATGTCGAAGAAGGCTTTTGCAGTCCTTTGTGCACCTTGCAATCCCAAACTGGCACGGCTCACTCTGGGAAGGAGTTTGCCATGTATAAAATCATTGAGAAACTTGTACAAGTGAATGATAAAAAAGCAGGTTTCTAATTGCATTCTTACCCAAACAATTCTTGAATGCTTATTTCTGCAGGTTTGTGTCTGATCAACCTGGGCCTGAAGACCAAGGTCAGCAGAATTTCCCACAGGCCACAAGTTGTGCTCAGAACCCCGAGGGAGCTGTGGAAAATCCACACTGTTGTCCATGACACGAGTGTTTAAACCAGCTGGGGGGGCTGGTTTGAGGTGCCAGGGGTTTTCGAGGGGCAGCCCCCAGCAGGGGCCATGGAAGAGCAGAGCAGAGCAGAGCTCAGTTGAAAGGGGCCTACAGCAATCCTGTAGTGCAGCTGCCTGACCAATTCAGCGCCGGCCAGAAGTTCAAGCTCGTCCTTAAGGACACAGTCCTTACTGGCATTGTCCATACGGCTCTCCAGCACGCACAGCCTTGGCACACCGGGAAGCTTGTGCCAGTGTTTGAAGCCCCTCTTCCTCACATCAAGTGTGAGCCTGCCCTGGCTCCCAGGGAGATCAGCACCGCCCTCCACACGTCCCCTCTTCAGGAGGCTGCAGAGAGCTCTGTCCTGCAGCCTGCCCGCCTGCTCCCCATGCAGCCCCTCCTCGCCTGGCCCTGCTTCCCTCGGCACTCCGTCCTGCTCGACGCCCCTCTGGCTCTTCCCCCCTGGAGGCCGTCGCTGCTCTGTCCCGCTCCCCCCCGACCCCCGCTGCTGCTCCTCAGCCTCTCCGGCTCGCTCCTGCCCTGCTCCTCCCCGCGCTCCCCTCTCCCGCCCTTGGCCACCCCCTCTTCCTGCTCCCTGTGCCCAGGGGCCGCTGTCCCAGCAGGGCCTGGCAGCAGGAGGAGCGCCCCGGGGCCCGCTGGCAGCGGCAGTGCCAGGGCAGGGGCTGCCGGCGGCCATGTCGGTGCTGGGGCTGCGGCCCAGCTCAGGGGAGGGCCGGGGCCAGCGCTGAGGCGAGCGAGCCCCTGCGGAGATGGAGACAGCCCCGCTGTGGGCACAGGCACCGGGCACCCCGACTGCCAGAGCCCCCCGAGCTGCCCCAGCCCGGCCTGCGCCCTGCAGCCTGCCCGGGAGGAAAGGGCAGAGCACGGACAGGCAGGGAAAGAAGGGCCTGGGCTCAAGAGTTTCCCCGGCAGGACAGGGCGGAGAGCGGGAGCTGTGGTGAGGGCCGGGCCCTTGGGGCCAGCTCACCCTCTTCTGCCTCTCAGTGCCTCCAGGATCCCCCCCCCTTTGCCCTTGCTGGCATTGGCCGCTCCATCTCTGCCCTGCAGCCCAGGGCCCTTTGTGCCTTCCATCTCTGTCCTGCTGCCCAGCCCTGGCTCTCTGACCCCCAGCTGGATCTCGCTCCCATCTCTTATTTTGGCCTCTTCCTCCTTGTCCCGCCTCCTGTCTCGCCACTTCAAAGCCCTTCCTTTTTTCCAAGGAAGTTTGAAGATGGGCTCTGGGAAATGGCAGAGAACCCTGCTCTTTTGTGGTTGTCTTGTGATGTTCTGTGAACTTTGGCAAGCGAGGGGAAGAGTGCTTGGAAGAGCCTCTTGTTGGACAGTAACGTGTTCCTACAGTGTGCCTGTCTTCACCTTATGGTGCAGCTTTCCTGCATGAAGCATAATTTTGCTGACCTATGAGGTTCCCTTGTCCCGGTAGATGTCACAGGTGTTCTCTGGCTCCACAATTCCTCCTGCTTCATCCCATCGTTCGGAAGGAGTAAAAAGAAAGCTTGGAGCTTGGAAGAAGGAGCCCTCCTTTCCTTCTTGCCTATGGGGATGCCCAGAGGTAGTCCCGAGAGCTGATCAGAGGCTGCCCTCCACCCATCCCCTGCCCAGGCTGGTTGGACAGCAGCTCCCTATGGTGTAGAAGGTAAGGGACATCAGTCTCAAGACGTGCTCTCTTCTACCTCTTGTCACTTCTGTCCCAAACCTTCTGTGTGCCCCTTCCTGAAGCTCATTCCCAGTCTTGTTTGAGAACAGCTGCTCTACCACGGCCCTTTAGCACAAGCGGTGTTTAGGTACAGGAGGCCTGGATGTCTCTTGGCGTGCCATGACATGAACTTTTTACAGCTCTTTACATAGCCTGGAACAAAGGGGACAGGAATTCACTGACATCCATATGAACTGACATCCATCCCATGTTCATTGACGTCCACCAACACGGCTGACCATGTGGCGATGGCAGAGCAGAGCCGCACACGGCAACATCCCCACATCAGCAGCCAAGCCAAACGCTGCTGAGGCCACAGAGTCCCAAGTGAGGGAAACGCAAGCAGAGTCAGGAGGCGGTGCAAGAAGGGGGCTTTAGCCCAGGAGCCAAGCAGAGGAAGATGGTCCTAGGCAGCCAGAGGCTGCTGCTGGGAGGGATGAGCCAATCAGGGCTGAGCAGAGGGTCGCCAGCCAATCAGGGCGCAGTGAGGGAGCTGGATGCGGTTTCCAAGGCGACGGGCCCCATCCTCACAACAAACTCACTGGGTGCGAGGGGAGGCTGCCGTTGTGCACCCGGTGTGTGAGAATCGAAAGCTCTCTCTCGTTGGGTTGTGTCCTGGTGCGGGCCCCGTTCAGAGAAGCATGGTGGCCCCGGAGAGCAGCGCTGGGAGCAGCAAGGCCTGGCAAGATGTGTGCCACAAATACCGGTCACTGCTGAAGCAGCTGACCTACAACAGCAAGCGGCGCATCAGTGTGCTGACCGTCGTGGGCAAGGAGAACATGCGCTTCAGCAAGCACATTGTGTCCCTGATTGAGGCACAGATCATCAAGGTTTTTATATGCCACTCACTCCTTCTTTTGCCCATACTGCTGGAGGGACCAGCTGGGGCAGCAGGAATGGGTGGCCTTAGGGGCTAGAAGGCCATAGGGGAGATGGAGTGCTGAGGAGTACAGGAGACAGGCAGCACAAGGTCAGGGGTTGCAGGAGGAGGAATGTAGGAGGGACAAGGAGAGACAGCAAAGTGGGCAGGGGACTCCCAGGAGGGCAAGAGCCCTCCCTCCCTGCTCGTACTAGGAGAGGGTTTGGGACTCATCCCACCAAAAGCTCTGGGAAAGCAGCATGTCTCACGACTGAAGCCCCATGTCAGTTTCTTCTCATTACTCCAGGCTCCTCCATCACAGAAATTGCCAGTCCTGTACCTGATGGATTCAATTATCAAGAACGTGGGAGGAGAATATGTGCTTTCATTTGCTAAAAACCTAACTTTTAATATTCCCTCGCGTGTTTGAAGAGGTATGCACACTTTCAGAAAAGTTCTGTAATCTCAGTATCATTTGTTCCTGGTAGGACATACATGCTTTCCATTTTCTTGTTCTGCTGGAATAGAATGGTATTTTTCCTTTGAAGAAACTACTTGTACCAGATATCAGAGTCAACACATTAGATCCTGCTTGGCCAATTGAACCTCTGCCCTCAAACCTGGATTTTTCCAGCATCCTTGCGAAACGCAAGTTTCCAAAGAAATCAGTAAGTTTGTGTGCCTGTGGAATATGTAGAAAAACTGATGCTGTCATGAGAACATGTGCCTGGGTGATGTATTTTGCAGTATTACTTTGTATTACTGATTTTGCTGGAACACGAAAGCACAACAGAATCTTAAATAACAGCGATGACTACAGAGAGCTCAGAAAATCAGAGTGTAAAACAAGGGGGTCTAAGTCCGAGTCCCAAACGGTCACAGTCATCATGTACACAGGAGAGGAGCTCACTTAAGAGGAGATGTCGGAGTTTATCTCCCAGTTCATCACCTCCTAAAATAAGGAAGGTATGTCAAATAGGCCCTAAGCAGCCTCATGCTGAAGAAGGCTTATGCAGTCCTTTGTGGACCTTTCAACACCAAACTGGCATGGTTCACTCTGGGAAGGAGTTTGCCGTGTATAAAATCATTGAGAAACTTGTACATGAATTTCAAGGAAAAACAAGCACAAAGGAGGGTTCTTCCACAAGAGACATTGCTCCAGTCTCCACTGGACAGCTTCAAAGACAGAGTGGGAGGGCTGAACTTACACCTCCTCCTGGAGTAATGAATTTGAACCTGGTTTTGCAAGGACCAAGTGGAGCATCCTATGACTGGGCCAACAACCACATGGAGGGCAGGGACAACCATGGTAACAGGACTGTATGGATTAGATGGCCTGGCACATCAGAGCCACAGAAGCATAAGGCTCTAGTAGACACCCCAGCAGTGCACCCTAATAGCATCCAGGGTCACAATCTATTTGTGTTTCTGCAGTGACAGCGACATCCCAACTCAAATAAGCCTGGCTGGGAAGAAGTGCCAAAAGCATCCCACTGTGACTGGCCAGGAGGCTTTTCAAGCACCAAAAAAAGCACAAAAAAGGGTACCTCTGTCCTTTTGGCATAGCTGCTTTAGAGACAAGGGAAATGAAGCAGCTCTCTACCTTGCCTGCTCTCTCTGCTGGGTGGTTGATGAAGCTGAAACAACAACAAGTGCCAATCACAACCACAACAGGGCTAAGGAGAGATCAGCAGCACTCTCTCACCCTTCCATGGCAGCCATACACCCACCACTGCGCTGATACCTCGTGGCACCCATCTCCGCTGCTCCGCATCTGAGCATCTGAACCTGACTCCTTTTGACCACCAACCACATCAAGGAAGCAGGAACTTTGATCAAACTGGACAAGGGCAGCGGTGATGGCATCGCAATCAGCTTCAGCATCCAAGAGTCCACCACCACACACCATCCATCTTTCCTGGCCAGAGACACTCATGACAGATGGAGCCCCAGGTCATGGACTGAAGGAACCCTACCAGCCGGGGTCCCAAAAGCCACTGACATGTTAGTAGTGCCCAAAGCACTTCATAGAAAGAAAAACAGAACAGGGAGATTAAGTTGGATATCAAGCCAGAGCACATCAAAACTTCAGGTCTATTACTTAAGATTCCTGCTGCATCCACAACACCTCACATGGCACCAGTACTTCATTGAACTTGCAACACCAACAAACTAAAGAGCAGAAAACTCTCCTGAATGTAGACTGCCAGAGAGCTGTGCACCAGTAAGACGACTGCAAGGACTGTAAAGGAAAGAGAGCCTTTCATAGTGCTTGCAAAGTATAGCCTTTCCTAATCTGAATGTAGCGTGGTATCTATTTGAGTATCTTTGCTCTTTGCTTTCTTTTTCTGTCTCTCAGACTACCTCTTTTCTTCTAAGCACTCTGACAGCCTCGCAGTCAGAGGTCTATGTTTCAGTGCAAAGCTGGACCTTTATAAAGAATTCACATAGCAATTCCTGGGTAATCCATTAAACCAAACTCTTTATTGACATATAATAAACCCTCTGTAGGCTATCAGTTATCTACTCCTGAGCAGAGTAGGACGTTCACACCCAAGCAGATCTGGGGGTTATGAGTCTCTCCCTCTTTGAGACACTGGCCATGACACAGGCAAGCAAAACATTCCAGCCTACAGCAAGAAAAACCACAGAGCTTGATCTAATGCAACACCTGAAACTCAGTCTTTATATCAGGGATGCACTCAGGTTTCTGAGCACTAGCTGCAGAGCTCTGAAAAAGAGAAATTTTGAAGGAGATCAAAAACCAAAAAGCCTTGCACTGCTCGCTTGCCAGTCAGTGCCCTCTTTGGGGGATTCCAGGTACTAAGAAAGCAGCAACGGCCAAGGAAGGTAAACACAGGCTGTGCCGGCGTATGACCCGCTCTAAAATGTCACCTTGCTTGTGCTTTTTGCTACAACTCATTAAACCGGCCGTATTAAAAGGCACAGGGACTGTCCTTAAGGAGGCTGCAATGAATTGCATTACCCCTCTCTGGGGAGCTCTCTCAGTCTCCCCAGAGCCCAGCTTCACCAGTGAAAACTTCCAATCCCTGCTCCCATGCCTGAGGTTCCAGGACAGAAACCTGGTGCTGGGCATCACTTGCAAATGGTGAGCTCTGGAATGGTGCCACCAAAACGGCAATCCGCCATGGAACTAGTCACCTAAAACTCCATCTGTGTATTGCCTCTCTGCTGAGAGCTTTCGGGGATGCTGGAGAACAGCTCTCAGAGGGCAAACATCCAGCCCCTGCTCCCACACTTGAAGCTGCCAAACACAGAAAGCTGTTGCTATGCGTAACCTGCCCATAGCAAGGGCAGGAACAACCCCACCAACACGGCAATGCACCCTTGATTAGCCACCTAAAACTCCATCTGCGTCCAGCATCTGTGTGCTTTCACTTGCACTAATTAAGGTCCCCCTCCTAGGGACCCGTGTGGGGAGCCTGAAGAGCTCCGGTGCCGAGGCCTTGACCTGGATGTTGCAGATGGTGACGTCTGTAATGGATGCAACTGCAAAAGAGTTGGTTCCGGCTCATGACTATGAGCCACAGCAAAGTGTGATTTTGACAGACTGTAGTTGATAAAGTAGATATATTTTTGTCATGGTGGCTGCTCAGCTGCAAGAGGCAGGAAAACCAAAGGATGCAGCGGTTCTGTGACCTTCATGTTTGGCACCTGAGGCCAACACTCTTGGTGAGGACAACAGGGAGATCAAGAGAACCTGCACGGCCCCACAGGTAAGCAACAACACAGCTGGCATAAAGCCCTCTGTTTTTCAAACGGAATAAAAACAGGGCCCTCAGGGTGCAGGGGTTTTCCTGGCAGCCAGCTGGGTTTGGGACTCCCAGGGTGCTTTGGGCGTGCAGGGAGAGGGGGCAGAGGTGCTTTGAGAGGGTCCCATGAGGTATTTTGGGGGTCTCAGCAGAGGCTTTGGGGGGTTTGGCCCTCTGGGGGCTTCAGGGTGAAGGGGTAGAGCAGGAAGCTTGCTGGGGCTGAGGCTCTGGGGAAGGGAAGGGGCTCGAGGTGCAGGTGGTTTGAGGTGCCAGGGGTTTTCGAGGGGCAGCCCCCAGCAGGGGCCATGGAAGAGCAGAGCAGAGCAGAGCTCAGTTGAAAGGGGCCGACAGCAATCCTGTAGTGCAGCTGCCTGACCAATTCAGCGCCGGCCAGAAGTTCAAGCTCGTCCTTAAGGACACAGTCCTTACTGGCATTGTCCATACGGCTCTCCAGCACGCACAGCCTTGGCACACCGGGAAGCTTGTGCCAGTGTTTGAAGCCCCTCTTCCTCACATCAAGTGTGAGCCTGCCCTGGCTCCCAGGGAGATCAGCACCGCCCTCCACACGTCCCCTCTTCAGGAGGCTGCAGAGAGCTCTGTCCTGCAGCCTGCCCGCCTGCTCCCCATGCAGCCCCTCCTCGCCTGGCCCTGCTTCCCTCGGCACTCCGTCCTGCTCGACGCCCCTCTGGCTCTTCCCCCCTGGAGGCCGTCGCTGCTCTGTCCCTCTTCCCCCCCGACCCCCGCTGCTGCTCCTCAGCCTCTCCGGCTCGCTCCTGCCCTGCTCCTCCCCGCGCTCCCCTCTCCCGCCCTTGGCCACCCCCTCTTCCTGATCCCTGTGCCCAGGGGCCGCTGTCCCAGCAGGGCCTGGCAGCAGGAGGAGCGCCCCGGGGCCCGCTGGCAGCGGCAGTGCCAGGGCAGGGGCTGCCGGCGGCCATGTCGGTGCTGGGGCTGCGGCCCAGCTCAGGGGAGGGCCGGGGCCAGCGCTGAGGCGAGCGAGCCCCTGCGGAGATGGAGACAGCCCCGCTGTGGGCACAGGCACCGGGCACCCCGACTGCCAGAGCCCCCGAGCTGCCCCAGCCCGGCCTGCGCCCTGCAGCCTGCCCGGGAGGAAAGGGCAGAGCACGGACAGGCAGGGAAAGAAGGGCCTGGGCTCAAGAGTTTCCCCGGCAGGACAGGGCGGAGAGCGGGAGCTGTGGTGAGGGCCGGGCCCTTGGGGCCAGCTCACCCTCTTCTGCCTCTCAGTGCCTCCAGGATCCCCCCCCCTTTGCCCTTGCTGGCATTGGCCGCTCCATCTCTGCCCTGCAGCCCAGGGCCCTTTGTGCCTTCCATCTCTGTCCTGCTGCCCAGCCCTGGCTCTCTGACCCCCAGCTGGATCTCGCTCCCATCTCTTATTTTGGCCTCTTCCCCCTTGTCCCGCCTCCTGTCTCGCCGATTCAAAGCCCTCCCTTTTGTCACACCTTCTGTGTCCCCCTTCCTGAAGCTCATTCCCAGTCTTGTTTGAGAACAGCTGCTCTACCACGGCCCTTTAGCACAAGCGGTGTTTAGGTACAGGAGGCCTGGATGTCTCTTGGCGTGCCATGACATGAACTTTTTACAGCTCTTTACATAGCCTGGAACAAAGGGGACAGGAATTCACTGACATCCATATGAACTGACATCCATCCCATGTTCATTGACGTCCACCAACACGGCTGACCCTGTGGCGATGGCAGAGCAGAGCCGCACACGGCAACATCCCCACATCAGCAGCCAAGCCAAACGCTGCTGAGGCCACAGAGTCCCAAGTGAGGGAAACGCAAGCAGAGTCAGGAGGCGGTGCAAGAAGGGGGCTTTAGCCTCCCTTTAGCTTCCCTCGGCACTCCGTCCTGCTTGACGCCCCTCTGGCTCTTCCACCACCCCTCCACCATGCCAGATGTGAGGAATTCTTGTCTGCAATCACATCACTTTTCTGACACAGGGAACAGGAGTTAATACACCTAAGATTGTTTTCAAACATCAGCTCCGGATATAGGCATCTAGCTGCTGAGAGAAGTGCTTAGCTTTATAGCACTGACAGTCTTGGCAGAAGTTGGTTGCTGAGTTCAAGGCAACATATATATGAAAGAGAGACAATAGTTAAACAGATACAGTTTTTAACTGGGAGGAATTTAAAAGCTATGATGTAGTCTTACAGTACTGTAACCCATATAAGGACCACAAATTGTTTGTTGTTCAGGACAATATTAACAACATATCTTTTGTTCCAGTGAAGACCCACTTATCTTATTAGATCTTTTCTAGAAGAGCAAGTAGACAAGCACACTGTCCCTCACCCTAACGTAAAACACCACAAACCCCAGGAAAAACATAATAAAAATACCACACAAATTATTACCAGCTTTTATTTCACATACAGCATAGAAACACGGGAAGATGCTTTTTTCACAATCTCGCCACCAATAAATAAAACACACAATGCAATGTTTAAATTTCAAAGTGATTCCAGCATAGCAGTTTGGAACTGCTGCCTGCTAAATAGAGCTGGGTGAACTTGACTGTCTGCCATAAGAAGGGGCTTCCATACTGCTACGTAGAAAGCGCTCCTGTCCTCCTGTACATTCATTTCCTAAATTTCCAACAATTAGCGACTAGGAACAGACTGGGAACTTTCTGGCTATGGAAATGTTGCTAAACACCAATAACTTGTCCCCGGGTTACTTGCTTTCTTAGAAACATACACAATCACGTGCAGACCTCCAGGTAGTGAGATAGTTATCCAAGACACTTGCCAGCATTGGCTGGAAAAGGTATCTTGGTGCTGTTGGGTGTTATGTGTAGGGATGGCCAAATCACAAGCAGATTCAGCTACTAAAAAGGCTGCAGGACACTACTCAGTTTCACCCATCATGTGCCAAGTCAGAGAAAAGAGTGGAAAATGAAGTCCTTAAGAACCAAATCCAGGGTAGCCAGTTCTTCTGATAGCTTCCGGAGGGGGCCTACATTGTCCCTAGTCTGTCTTTTATTCGCTACGTACCTATAGAATCCCTTCCTGTTATCTTTCACATCCCTAGCCAAGTTTAATTCTAACTGGGCCTTAGCTTTCCTGACCTGGTCCCTAGCTTCCCAGACAACATCCCTGTATTCTTCCCAGGCTGCCTGTCCTTGCTTCCACCTTTTAGAAGCCTCTTTTTTCCCTCTAAGTTTCCTCAGCAGCTCCTTATCCATCCAAGGAGGTCTCCTGGCCCTCCTGCTGCACTTCCTTCTAGTTGGGATGCAACACTTCTGAGCTTGCAGGAGGTGATCCTTGAATATCAACCGAGAGTCTTGGGCCCCCTGCCCTCTGGGGCTGTATCCCATGGAACCTTACTAAGCAGGTTTCTGAAGAGGCCAAAGTCTGCTCTCTTGCAATCCAGGGCAGTGAGCTTGCTGCACGCTCTTCTCACTGTCCCGAGGATCTCAAATTCGAGCATCTCATGATCGCTGCATCCAAGGCTGCCCTGGAGCATCACATTTCCAACCAGCCCTTCCCTGTTGGTGAGCACGAGGTCAAGCATGGCACCTCTCCATGTCGGCTCCTCTATTACTTGCAGAAGGAATTTGTCTTCCACACAATCAAGGAACCTCCTGCATTGCTTGTGCTGGGCCGTACCGTCGCTCCAACAGATACCAGGGTGGTTGAAGTCCCCCATGAGAACAAGGGCCCGTGAGCGTGAGGCTGTTCCTGTCTGTCTACAGAGCGCTTCATCCGCAGAGTGCTCTCGATCAGGTGGTCTGTAACAGGTCCCCACAGTAATGTCTCCCATGGATGTTCTCCCTTTAACCCTGACCCACAAACTCTCTGTGGGCTGCTCACCTGTCCCCAGACAGAGTTCCGTACTCTCCAGCCTATCCCTAACATAAAGGGCAACTCCCTCCCCCCGCCTGCCGGGCCTGCCTTTTCTAAAGAGCCTGTAACCTTCCATCCCAACACTCCAGTCGTAGGAGCCGTCCCACCATGTTTCTGTGATGCCCATTATAGCATAACCCCGTAGATGTGCCCACATCTCTAATTCTTCTTGTTTGTCCCCCATGCTGCGGGCATTTGTATAGATGATGTGAGTCACTCATCCCTCTCCCTGCCCCAGGGTATATGCAGGGGGTTTCTCCAACCTGGGGGTCCCTGAGCCCCACATCAGCTCCATAGAGATGGGTCTTTGCTTGCTCCAAAGCCTCCCCCAGCATTTCCGGCCTGGACTTCCTCAAAGACTCCAGCTATATCAGAAACTGAAGAGGTTTTTGGAGCAGGGATGCTCTGCAGTGAGCCCAGCGGCCCCGGCCCCAGTAGTTCTACTGTCAGAATGAAGACCCTAGGCCCACTGTACAAGAGGATCTGGTTTGAGACCATCTTAAGAACCTGAACATGCACAAGTCCATGAGACCTGATGAAATCCATCTGCAGGTCCTGAAGGAGCTGGCAAATGAAGTTGCTAAGCCACTGGCCATCATGTTTGAGAAATCATGGCACTCAGGTGAAGTTCCCGACAGCTGGAAAAAGGGAAATATAACCCCCATTTTCCAGAAGGGGAAAATGGATGAGCCGGGGAATTACAGAGCAGTCAGTCTCACCTCCGTGCCTGGCAAAATCTTGGAGCAGATTCTCCTGGAAGGCATGCTAAGGCACATGAAAATCAACAAGGTGCTTGGTGACAGCCAGCATGGCTTCACTGAGGGGAAATCCTGCCTGACCAATTTGGTGGCCTCCTATGATGGGGCTACAGAACTGGTGGACGGGGTAGAGCAGTTGATGTCATCTACCTGGACTTGTGTAAAGCGTTCAACACGGTCCCACACAACAGGGGTCGCCTTCTGTCAGCATTACAGACACATGGGCAGTTCCAGCAGCCACACCATGGTGCTTTGTGTCCCCCTGACACAGTACAGCCCCAGCACACCCCACTTGTCCCTCGGGCGTGCTGGATGCTCACACAGCCACCCCAGGGATTCACACACCCCAAAGGCACCCTGCTGGCCTCGCTCAGGTCACACACCAGCCTCGTGGCCACCCACCACTGTGGGGTCTCACTGCGAGCCAAGGTTTAGCCGAGTCTCATGCAGGGACTGTGACTCTCCACCACCTCCTGCAGGAGGGGACATCTTTCACTGGGGTGAGACCCATCCCAGAGGGTGCCAGTGCCAGGAATGGTCCTGCTCCCTCCCCACCACCACTGGTTCTGCAGGCTGTGACCCACAGGGTACCAGCCCAGTGCTGCAGTGATGCCCAGGGCTCCCACACTCACCACACCACCTCTGAGAGGGGACACGGTGCCCAGGTGGACACATAGATGTGACATGAGAGCTCGTCTCGATGTGACTGCAGCACCAGGCAGTGCCTCCCGCATGTTGGGGTCCTGCTCCCCAGCCTCTTCTTCCCACCCCGAAGAGCCACCCCTGTGGTACATGGTCCATCTCCACACATCCTCTGGGCAGGTCTTTAATACCCAAGGGGTGATGTGTACAATCCCTTTGCCACAGCACACAGCACCTACCCCCCCCAACTGCTGCCCTCCCCATGTATCTCTTCACCCACTAAACCTCTGGCCGTGCTGTCAGGTGTCACTTGGTCCCCAGAGGGACCCACAACCCTGCCCCAAGCAAGCCACAGCCCAGGCAAGTGGCTCCCACAGCCTCGGGGCTCACACCACTGCTCCTGAGCCCCACTGCAGGTCCAGTGCAGGCGATGGCATCGCTCCCCAGGCTGGTGCTGGTGTTGCTCAGGCTGGTGGCAGCATCACTCCTAAGCTGGGCACCATCCATCACATCCCTCGCTGAGGTCGAGGCACCTCCATCCA
>NW_026637512.1:0-314 GCF_028554395.1 Pezoporus wallicus
AACGGCTTAAAACTTCAACAGGGGAAGTTGAGATTGGACAGAAGGAAGTTCCTTACTTTTGCACAGATCCAACACGTGCAAATCTCTCGAGCTACAAAGCTCTGTGGCAAGGGCCAAATCACCTCCAAGTGACAAAAACAGGAGAAAAGCAGGCCAAAACACCCCAACCCCCCCCCAAAATAGGCCAAAACCACCCCAAAATTACCTTGTCCTGCTTCTCCTGTGGGACGCAGGTCAGAGCCCCAAAACTGGACAAAACCAACCCAAAACCACCCCAAAACCACCTTGTCCTGTTTCTCCTGTGGGATACAAGT
>NW_026637513.1:0-3134 GCF_028554395.1 Pezoporus wallicus
ACGTCTGGGGGGTCATGGGGGCCATTGCACCCCACTGAACCCCCCCATTATCCCCTGCACCCCCACTGCCCCCCCATTGCCTCCACTGCCCCCACTGCCATTACCCCATTACCCCCATTGCCCCCATTACCTCCCTTTGCCCCCCATTGCCCCCATTGCCCCATTGCCCCCCACTGCCCCCCAGGTCTCCCCTCACCCCGCTCCAGCCCCAGCGCGTCCCCGCTCAGCGCTGCCATCGCTCCTCGCGCGCGACACCGCCCCGCCCCCCCAAAGGAGATACGCGCATGCGCCGAGCCCCCCCCCTCCCCCCTCCGCACGTGAAGGGACCCCAGATGGGATGGGGGAATTGGGGGGATCCCACCCTATTTAGTCCCCCCCCCCATCTCATTTAGATTGGTTCCGTCCTATCTCGAGAGGGGGGTTCCGACCTCATTTAGTGCCTCCCCCCCTCCCCATTTGGGGTTTCCCATTGTATTTGGAAGCGGGGTCCCTGTTTGGGGGCTCCCGCCCTCCTACGGGAGGTGTCCCATCCCATATGGAAGGTCCCACTCTATTTGGGGGGGATCCCACCCTATTTGGGGTTGTGTCCCTCCTATTCAGGCCCCCCCTCACTGGGGTCTCTCACGCCATTTGGGGGGCAAACCCACTCTACCTGGGATGTCTCACCCTATGTCGGGGGTGTCTCCTCCCATTTAGTCCCCCCATCCCATTTGGGGGGATCCCTCCCCATATGCCCCCCCATTTTGCTGCCCCCCGACCCCCAAACTCCTTTCCATTAAAACACCTTTATTTGAAGCACAAAAACGGGGATTTTGGGGGTGTCCGTTTTGGGGGCTCCCCCCCTCACTCCATGGGGGGCTCCATCAGGTACCCGTTCTCAGCCCCCATGTACCCCTCGGGCGGCGGGAGGGAATCCGACTGCAGGAACAGCTCGGAGCCGGGGTCGCCCCCCCCGCCCATGGCATCCTGCGCATCCGGCCCGGGGGGCCTCTCCTCCCGCCGTTCCAAACGCTCCCGTTCCCGTTTGTGCTCGCGCTCCGGCCGCTCCCGTTCCCGTTCGCGCTCCCGGCGCCGCTCCCGCTCCCGGTGCCCGCGGCGCCGCTCCCGGTCCCGCTCCCGGCTCTTGTCCTCCCCGTCCCCTTTGGATCCCAGCCCGTCCGGGGGACCGGGATCGGGAATGCCGCCCATCCCCCCGCTGCCCCCTAGGTCCTCGAGGGGCTCCATGGGTTCGAGTCCCTCCTCCTTCTTGTCGCGATCCCGGTCGCGATCCCGTTTGCGGTCGCGGGAGCGGCTGCGGCGCTTCCGGTCTCGCTCTTTGCTGCGGTCCCGGCTCCCGCCCCGCTTTCGGTCCCGTTCTTCCTTCTCGCGGCTCCGCGTGCGGCGGCGCCGGTCCCGGGAGCGCGAACGGCGCCGCTCCCGTTCCCGAGAACGCTCCCGGCGCTCCCGCTCCCGCTCCCGTTCCCGGTCCCTGCGGGTGATACCACGTGAGGGGCGCCGGGGCGGGGGGTACCCTGGCCCACTACTGGGGCTGCCATAGGGGGGTTCACCCGGTCCCAGCCCCACACTCACCTCTCGTCATAGCGGGAGGTATCGTCCCTGCCCGAGTGCCTGATGTTCACATCGGCTCCTCCTCTGCGGGTCCCCCCCAAGCCTCCCCCTGCAACAGAGGCCACATCAAGGGGGGAGTCCTATGGATAAAGGGGGGGACCCCCTATGGATTGGGGGGGTCCTTACCCAAGCGCCGGGGTCTCCATCCCTTCACCGTGCGTCCCCTTTCCACATCCACCAGCACGCGGCGCCCGTCGATCTTCTTCCCATCAGCATGTTTATAGGCGGCTATAAAGAGGGGGGGACGAGGGAGGGGGGACAAAAGTGGGGTACAGGGGGGGACAAACGAGGGGTTAGTAACAAGGGGACCTGCCATCCCGCCCCCCCCCTCCCCAAAGTGGTACCATCCCCCCCAAAACCACCACCCCCCCCCAAACGCATCATCAGTATCAATAGGACCAAGGGCTGCGGATGCCCTGGGGGGGGAAAGGGGGTACCTCCCCCCCCCAAATACACGGCTGGAAAGCAAAGAGGTTAAGGACAAGGTGACCCCCCCATAAGCCTGTACCATGGAACTGCGGGGGGATGCACCCCCTTTACCTGCACATTGACCCCCCCCATGTTGGTTACTCAGGGGGAACAAACCACCTTTACCTTCACACTGACCGCCCACTTGCATTTGGACCACCCCATGTTGACTTGGGGGGGGTCACCCCTTTACCTTCACATTGACCCCCCTCTCATGTTGACTTGGGGGGGAACCACCTTTACCTTCACATTGAACCCCCCACCAACTTGCATAAGGACCCCCCCATGTTGATTTGGGGGGACACCCCCAATGTTGCCTTACCTGCATCCCCCCATAACACACTCCCCTCAAGCCCCCCCTATGACTCACAATAGGGTGGACGCAGCCCCCCCATACTCCCCCCCGGGGTACACGATGATGGGGGGGGCTGGTCCGTGTGTCCCCCCCCCCCCTCGGCTTGGGGGGGGTCAAAGAACCTTCCGGAAGCTCCTGGTCCTGGACAGGCGCTGGGGCCTTACCTGAGACCCATCACCCCCCGACCCCCCCCCAAAAACCACCCCCCCACACACCCATGGGTGCTCCCCCCACCCATTGCCCCCCCCCCATACATCCCCCCCATAGGGATGGGTTGGGGGGGCTCAGCCCCCCCTTAAATCCCCCTCCCCCCGTCACTGGGACTGAGGGGTTTGGTCCCCATACCCATGGGGGGGCTCAGCCCCCCCCCCCAGACCCGACCCCCCCATTATGGGTGCTGCCCCCCTCCATAGCAATGCTGTAGATCCTACATAAACATCATAGGGGGGCTCCCACATTGATCTATTTCTACGAGGCCCCAATTGAGCTATTTGGGGTCCCCCCATTGATCTACTTCAGGGGGTCCCCAACTGAACGATTCTGGGGGTCCGTCATTGATCTATATGGGGGTGTCCCCCCATTTATCTACTTGGGGGGGGTCCCCACTGATCTACCCTGGGATCCCCCCAACTGATGTATTTTCGGGTCCCCAGTGATCTATATGGGGGTCCCCCTATTTATCTGTATTAGGGGGCACAACTGA
>NW_026637514.1:0-3105 GCF_028554395.1 Pezoporus wallicus
TATATGGCAAGCCCCGCCCCTTCACAACTCAAACCCCACCCCTTTTGCCCTTATATGGCAAGCCCCGCCCCCTTCACATCTCAAACCCCACCCCTTTGCCCTTACATGGCAAGCCCCGCCCCCTTCACAACTCAAACTTCACCCCTTTTGCCCTTATATGGCAAGCCCCGCCCCCCTTCACCCCTCAACCCCCACCCCTTTTGCCCTTATATGGCAAGCCCCGCCCCTTCACCCCTCAAACCCCACCCCTTTTGCCCTTATATGGCAAGCCCCGCCCCCTTCCCCCCTCACCTTCCCTTTGGTCGCTGCCCCTCCGGGCCTCAGCCAATCCCTTGGAGAGCTCCTGAAGGCGGGGGGCGTGGCGAGCCAATAGGGCGGCTTCCCGCTGCGCCCGGACCAATAGGGGCAGGAGGGCCACCCGCACACAGAGGGTGCCTATGGGGCGGCATAGGGAACCCCATAGAGCCCCATAGAGACCCCATAGAGCCCCATAGAGACCCCATAGAGACCCATAGAGCCCCATAGAGACCCATAGGGAACCCCATAGGCACCCCATAGAGCCCCATAGGGAACCCCATAGAGCCCCATAGAGCCCCATAGGGAACCCCATAGAGCCCCATAGGGAACCCCATAGAGCCCCATAGAGCCCCATAGAGCCACATAGAGACCCCATAGAGCCCCATAGACCCATAGAGACCCCATAGATCCCCATAGAGACCCCATAGAGCCCCATAGGGACCCATAGAGACCCATAGGGACCCATAGAGACCCATAGAGACCCATAGAGCACCATAGAGACCCATAGAGACCCATAGAGCACCATAGAGACCCATAGAGAACCCCACAGAGACCCATAGAGCCCCATAGGGAACCCCATAGAGCCCCACAGAGAACCCCATAGAGACCCATAGAGCCCCATAGAGACCCATAGAGCCCCATAGGCACCCCATAGAGCCCCATAGAGAACCCCATAGAGACCAATAGAGCCCCATAGGGAACCCCATAGAGACCCATAGAGACCCATAGGGAACCCCACAGAGCCCCATAGAGACCCATAGAGCACCATAGAGACCCATAGAGACCCAATAGGGAACCCCACAGAGACCCATAGAGCCCCATAGGGAACCCCATAGAGCCCCATAGAGCCCCACAGAGAACCCCATAGAGCCCCATAGAGCCCCATAGGGAACCCCATAGAGCCCCATAGAGCCCCATAGGGAACCCCATAGAGCCCTATAGGGAACCCCATAGAGACCCATAGAGCCCCATAGAGCCCCATAGGCACCCCATAGAGCCCCATAGGGAACCCCATAGGCACCCCATAGAGCCCTATAGGGCCATAGGGACCCATAGGGAGCAATAGGGGGACAGAGAGCCCGGCCCAGCCCCACAGCACCAGGGCTGCCCCACACATATAGGGCCCCTATAGAGACCATAGGGAACCCCATAGGCACCCCATAGAGCCCTATCGGGCCATAGGGACCCATAGAGATCTATGGGGAGCAATGGGGGGACAGAGAGCCCGGCCCAGACCCACAGCACCAGGGCTGCCCCACACGCATAGGGCCCCTATAGAGACCATAGGAAACCCCATAGGCACCCCATAGAGCCCTATAAAGCCATAAACACCCCATAGCCGCCCCATAGCTGCCCCATAGCCGCCCCATAGCTGCCCCATAGCCGCCCCATAGCGCCTTACCTGCCGCAATAGCCCCCCACCAGGGCAGCCCCACATCGAGGTGCAGGTACTGGAGGAAGTTCTGCACCAGCCCCACAGGGGTGAAGGCCCCGAGGCCCAGCTCTTCCAGGCGCATCTCCGGGAGGCCCTGCCCCATAGCTTGGGGGGCCAGACCCATAGCAAGGGGGTCCTGGGATGTAGCAGCAGGGGCTGGACCCATAAGCGAAGGGGTTGGAGGTGTAAGGGAGGGCTCCTGACCCATAAGTGATGGGTTTGGTGTTATGGAAGAGGGGTCCTGACCCATAAGTGGGGGGCTGGGCCCCACAGCAGGCATAGGGGGTGTGGGGCCAGGCTGTAAAGGGGAAGGGAAGAAGGGGTTAGAATAGGGGGGGGGCTCACAGAGACAATACAGTGCCCCATAGACCCGTAGAGAGCCCCACAAACACCCCATAGAGCCCCATAGAGCCCCACAGAGCCCCATAGACACCCCACAGAGCCCATAGAGTCCCACACACCCCCCCCAGAGCCCCATAAATATTCCACAGAGCCCCACAGACTCCCATAAAGACCCCATAGACACCCCATAGAGCCCCATAGAGCTCCATAGACACCCACAGACCCCCATAGGCACCCCACAGACCCCCATAGGCACCCCATAGCACCCCATAGACCCCCCACAGACCCCATAAACACCCCATAGACACCCCACAGACCCCATAGACCCCCATAGACACCCCATAGACCCCACAGAGCCCCATAAACACCCCATAAACCCCCATAAAGCCCCCAGAGACCCCCATAGACCCCCCATAAACACCCCACAGACACCCCACAGACAGACCCCATAGACACACCCCACAGACCCCATAGACACCCCACAGACCCCCATAGACACCCCACAGACCCCCATAGACTCCCCACAGACACCCCATAGACCCCCATAGACACCCCGTAGACACCCCACAGACCCCATAGACACCCCATAGATCCCCATAGACACCCCACAGACCCCATAGACCCCATAGACACCCCATAGACCCCATAGACACCCCATAGACACCCCATAGATCCCCATAGACACCCCACAGACCCCATAGACACCCCACAGACCCCCATAGACACCCCACAGACCCCATAGACACCCCACAGACCCCATAGACACCCCATAGACACCCCATAGACCCCCATAGACACCCCACAGACCCCATAGACACCTCCACACCCCTCTAGACACCCCGTAGACACTCCCTCAGACCGCCACAGGCCCCAACGGGGCTCTCCAGGCCCACGGCGGGCCCCGCATAGCCTGCGTTTGATCCCGTTTAAACCCCGTTTAGAGCCCGTTTAGAGCCCGTTATCCACCTGCAACCGCACCGCCCTCAGCAGCGCCGCCGCCATCTTGGCTCCCCTGAGGCGAGGGCGAGGGG
>NW_026637515.1:0-313 GCF_028554395.1 Pezoporus wallicus
TAGCCAAACACGGCTTGAAAGCATTGAGAAATGGACAAAAATGATTCAGAAAAGGAAATGAAAAAAAGGCTTCAAACGACTTAGAGATGGGCAAAAAAGGGTTAGAAAAGGAAAAAACTTCTAAAAAAGTTGTTAGAAATTGACAAAAAAGGGTCACAAAAGAAAAAAAGCATTACCAAGGGTTGGAATTTGACAAAAACAGCTTAGAAAAGGAAAGTATGGCTTTTAAAGGGTTAGAAATTGAGAAAAATGGGTTAGAAAAGGAAAAAAAACTGCTTAAAAAGATAGAAATTGAGAAAATGGGTTAGAAAAG
>NW_026637516.1:0-3106 GCF_028554395.1 Pezoporus wallicus
AAAAGAGTTGTATACTAAACGGAGCAAATAATGACTAGCCCTAAGAGCTTAAATTTATCTATGCATAGTGGAGCATGCCTTGTCTGTTAACCATCATTATACGAAAGCGAATGCCCATAATACTTTAAAGTATAGCCATGCAGTTTCAAAACATCATGAAAAATAAGGCTGCTCCTAGGTGAACCGTGTCTGTCTCCCAGACTCCATATACATCAGTATCATGTGCATCATCTCCTGGCATGCTCGGCAGTTTGCATCCTGGGTTAAATGTTAGGATAGTCTCACACAATTCTGCTCATTTGGGAGATGAGACAAGACATTCAATTGACTTCCAAGAGGAGGAGTTTAGGCTAAAGATTAATTACTGAGAATACTGAAATCCACTGTTCTAATTGCCACTATAAGGAATGTTTTAAAAATCAGGATGTTAGACCAATAATGTCTTTTCAATGAAAGTTTAATATTTGAGTATCTTTAGCTTGGATTAGGTGGATAATAATGCAAACATTTTACAAGTGTATTAGATTTTAAACTTTAAAAAAAAAAAACAAAAAAAAAAAAAACAAAACCCAAACAACAAAAAAAACCCAACCCAAACCTGAAACCAATCATATTTCCAGAAAAACATTATGAAAAATACAAAAGTTTTTCATTAGAGGGGAATCTTGTTGTAGGGGTTACTTGCCAGTACTTGGATCTTCCTGCAGAATAAGTATAAGGAAGAAGACATTCCAGAAAATACACAACCTACTAATATTCATGATTACACTTTTTTTCCCCACATCATATCAATCAAAAGCAAGGAAGTTTGACTGGCCTGTGAGGATTAATTTCAGCTACAGCTGAGGTAGAGTTTTCCAAAATTAAAGATAAAATATTGTAAAAACATCTCAGCTACCTTCAATTTTGCAGGACACTGATATGGATAAACAGCATGACAAAGTGAGATATGAGTGTAAGACAGACATGATTCCTGCCAGCAGGAATGGCTAAAAAGAAAGAGGTTAGAAATAACATAATCAGTTGCCTACCAGACCTAGGAAACAGTGTAAGTCTGATTGGACTGCTGTCAGAATTGTTATGCTTGGGGAATTTAATGAAGGTTTGTGTCTATGAATGATTATTGCACAAAAATAATTTGGATTGCTGTTCAGTCTCGCTCAGCTCTGATGTGATAAACCACAAGCAGAATATGAACAGGGATTAAATTTCAAATACAATCAGAATGAAGAAAAAAACTTGTCACCTTGGGATAAGGCAGTTTCCAATAACCAAGAGCTGGCCAAATGAGACATCCTTTCCTGCTACAACAGTCCTCAGCTCCCTGACAAGAACACACACAGGCACCTCTGGGTAGACTCACCAGAAAACAAGAGGTGAAATCAATATGTATTGAGTTAGACACAATTGCTAAAATGAATAAGTTTCTCAATGAGAACCGTCTCTTTTGAGCTCAGCTTGAGTCCCTGTGGTAGCTAGGAGCTTAGGGGAGCCTCTGCAGTCATGCTAAGCTACATTTCTTTTCTTGTAGTCTAGTCTGATTCCATGGGTTGCTGGAGCGTGCCCCACTGAGGGAAGGAGTATCAAAACTTGCAACTGAATTCTGCTTTTGGTGGGTTGCCAAGGTAGAGAGCAGTGTGTTACTCACAGGGATCTAAGCTTTCTAAGATGCACATATTTAGACATTCTTGTAATTTGCTCTCTGTCCGCTCAAATACCTTATATTTGGGAACATCATCTTCCTGTAGTATCAGTACAGGTAACTTTACCTCAATTCCTATAACAGTTTTACAAGACTTTTTGGGATTTTAAAAGTTTCAGTTTCTGTTTCAAAGTAACAATCTTTTTCCTACCTTTAGGTG
The DNA here is from genome assembly GCF_028554395.1 of Pezoporus wallicus. Classification (NCBI taxonomy): domain Eukaryota; kingdom Metazoa; phylum Chordata; class Aves; order Psittaciformes; family Psittacidae; genus Pezoporus; species Pezoporus wallicus. The sequence continues at coordinate 1,863 of NW_026637516.1, forward strand.
TTTAAAAGAATTAATTACTGTGGATAAATCCCATTCAATCACAAGCAGTGATTTTCATTTTCACAGGATTTATTGTGACCTTGAAGGTAATTTCCTGTGGCTTGCTTTTTTACTGTGAGTAATCATGCCCATCAATTCACCAGTATAGTCAAGACTAAATAGAACTGGAGAGCATAATCACTGGCTAGTGTTTTTAGCCTCTTTAAAAAAGAAAGCTACTGTCAAGTAAGACAGACTCACACAACTGAAAGTGCCCTGATTCTGTTGCTTCAGTGCTTTTTCTTTCAGTACATCTACTCTGACTAACTTGTATTTCACTCTCTTGAATCATCTACAGGAATCTTTACTACTTTGCTCCTGCCCGTGCAGAGCTGGGATGCTGTGGGCAGCGTCATACCTGTTCTTTCTTGGGACTCACCATTTTAGCTGCGAAAGTCCTGGAGCTGGCAAGCCACAGGGAGTGCTATTCAAGACAATCTGATAAGCACAATAAATAGCAATGACATGAACAAAAAAAGGCACAGTAAAAGTCCCCATTAAGACAGAAGAATATTCAGCTTGCAAAATCAAACACAGGAAGCTTTAGAAGTTAAGCTAGACTGTGAAGAACTTTCCATCCCTTGTGCATTTGCACTGTGATGTAGCTTTAATTAAATTATCATATTTTATTGTTTCTTGTCTCATTCAGTGAGCAAGGAGTTATCCAATCAGTACATAACATTGCAATTTGTGGTATGGACTCTGGTCTTATTCTCCACACATCAGTTAAGTCTAGAATGATTAGAAAAATTATTAATCTCTTTATGATGCCTCTTGCAGTTTAGATAGGCTGTTTAAAATGTTCATCAATAAATATTGTGTTTGTGAGAGTAGGCAACATATCAATTTTACAGGTAAGTAAAGGAGCCATTAAGAAATTAACTCTCAGTATATTTAATATTAATCCATTCAAATCAGAGCTTCAAATTATTTTCTCTAATTATATTAGAAACTTTAGTTCCAGTTATTCCTAGCTTGCAAACATGTCTTTTTGGAGTGCTGAAATTCCCTTAACAATACATTTCTTGTGCATAATTTTCCAGATTAAAAAGCTCTGAGAAAAAAGCCAGAACTGTTACCACATGGCATCATAGTGACACCTGCATGTGTCATCAGAAAGGTTGGACACATTGGATCTGCCTCACAGACCTGTGTCTCTTGAGCTAACAGCATACCTTAGAAGAACGTAGAAGTTATCTTTCTCT
>NW_026637517.1:0-312 GCF_028554395.1 Pezoporus wallicus
TGCTTGTGTGCTGAGGAAGCCCAGCACTAGCTTTCCCTGCTGGTCCTTCTGCTGTGTCAGCAGATGCCACTGTTCATTCTGTGCTGACTGTGTTGCTGCCAGCAGAGAGCAGGCTCTGGACTGATTCCATTCAAATGCTTTTCCTGTATGAAAGTGAGCAGTGAAAGCAACCATGGAGGCACCAATGTAAAGGTGATTGTGTGCTGAACAGGTCCAGCACAAGCTTTCAATCCTGGCTCTTCTGCTGTGTGAGCAGAGGCCAAACGTTCGTGCTGTCCTCACTGTGCTGCTGGGCAGCTGAGAGACACCACC
>NW_026637518.1:0-314 GCF_028554395.1 Pezoporus wallicus
CCCGGTGCAGGGAGTGGGGGGAGACGAACACGGACCTTGATTGTTGTCAGCTCGGCACCACTCACTGGGAGTGAGTGAACAAGTTACCTGACTGGGTTTAAACCACGACACCCAGTTACCCCCCACCCTGGCCATGACGTGCTGTGGTATGGAATACCTCCCCGGCTAGCCCGGGTCAGGCGCCCCGTCTCTGCTTCCTCCCGGCTTCCCCTCCTCCCTGGCAGAGCATGAGCCTCACAAAGTCCTTGGTCAGGGTAAACATCACTTAACAACAACTGAAAACATTGACTTCACCAACACTACTGCTACTGCTG
>NW_026637519.1:0-3077 GCF_028554395.1 Pezoporus wallicus
GTTGCCGTCTGCTAGCACAGTGGAGGAGCCAGGAGGGAAAGCATGTGCTGGGCATCTTCAGCACACAGTCAGCTTTGCAACGGTGTCACCATCATTGCTGTCGCTCCTCGGTTTCATACTTAAAAGTCCATTTGAGTGCAACCTCTCCGAAGCTTGTTCTCGGCTGCCCAGGGGCTGAACGATTAGTGCACGAACGTCTGGCTTCTGCTCCCAGATCCGAAGAGCCAGGAGGGAAAGCATGTGCTGAGCATCTTCAGCACACAGTCAGCTTTGCAACGGGGTCACCATCATTGCTGTCGCTCCTCGCTTTCATACCTAAAGGTCCATTTGAATGCACCCTCTTCAGAGCTTGCTCTCGGCTGCCCAGCTGCACAGTGAGTAGAGCACGAACAGTTGCCGTCTGCTCCCACAATCGAAGAGCCAGGAGGGAAAGCTGGTGAAAGCTTAGGGTTAGGGTTAGGGTAGGGTTAGGGTTAGGGTTAGAATTAGGGGTTAGGGTTAGGGGTTAGGGTTAGGGTTAGGGTTAGGGTTAGGGTTAGGGTTAGGGGTTAGGGTTAGGGTTAGGGTTATGGTTAGGTTTAGGGTTAGTGTTAGGGTTAGGGGTAGGGTTAGGGTTAGGGTTAGGGTTAGGGTTGGGTTAGGGTTGGGGTTAGGGTTAGGGTTAGGGTTAGGGTTGCCGTCTGCTCCCACAGTCGAAGAGCCAGGAGGGAAAGCATGTGCGGGGCATCTTCAGCACACAGTCAGCTTTGCAATGCTGTCACCATTATTGCTGTCACTCCTCGGTTTCATACCTAAAAGTACATTTGAATGCAACCTCTCCAAAGCTGCTTCTCAGCTGCCTAGTAGCACAGCGATTAGTGCACGAACTTCTGGCTTCTGCTCCCAGATCCGAAGAGCCGGGAGGGAAAGCATGTGCTGGGCATCTTCAGCACACAGTCAGCTTTGCAACGGTGTCACCATCATTGCTGTCGCTCCTCGCTTTCATACCTAAAGGTCCATTTGAATGCACCCTCTTCGGAGCTTGCTCTCGGTTGCCCAGCAGCACAGTGCGTAGAGCACGAACGGTTGCCGTCTGCTAGCACAGTGGAGGAGCCAGGAGGGAAAGCATGTGCTGGGCATCTTCAGCACACAGTCAGCTTTGCAACGGTGTCACCATCATTGCTGTCGCTCCTCGGTTTCATATGTAAAAGTCCATTTGAATGCAACGTCTCCAAAGCTTGTTCTCGGCTGCCCAGGGGCACAGTGATTAGTGCATGAACGTCTGGCCTCTGCTCCCAGAGCCGAAGAGCCAGGAGGGAAAGCATGTGCTGGGCATCTTCAGCACACAGTCAGCTTTGCAACGGTGTCACCATCATTGCTGTCGCTCCTCGGTTTCATATGTAAAAGTCCATTTGAATGCAACGTCTCCAAAGCTTGTTCTCGGCTGCCCAGGGGCACAGTGATTAGTGCATGAACGTCTGGCCTCTGCTCTTAGAGCCGAAGAGCCAGGCTGGAAAACATGTGCTGGGCATCTTCAGCACACAGTCAGCTTTGCAACGGTGTCACCATCATTGCTGTCGCTCCTCGGTTTCATACCTAAAAGTCCACTCGAATGCAGCCTCTACGGAGCTTGCTCTGAGCTGCCAAGTAGCACAGCGATTAGAGCACGAACGTCTGGCCTCTGCTCCCAGAGCCGAAGAGCCAGGAGGGAAAGCATGTGCTGGGCATCTTCAGCACACAGTCAGCTTTGCAACGGTGTCACCATCATTGCTGTCGCTCCTCGGTTTCATACTTAAAAGTCCATTTGAGTGCAACCTCTCCGAAGCTTGTTCTCGGCTGCCCAGGGTCAGAACGATTAGTGCACGAACGTCTGGCTTCTGCTCCCAGATCCGAAGAGCCAGGAGGGAAAGCATGTGCTGGGCATCTTCAGCACACAGTCAGCTTTGCAACGGTGTCACCATCATTGCTGTGCTCCTCGCTTTCATACCTAAAAGTCCACTCTAATGCAACCTCTCCGGAGCTTGCTCTGAGCTGCCCAGTAGCACAGCGATTAGAGCACGAACGTCTGGCCTCTGCTCCCAGAGCCGAAGAGCCAGGAGGGAAAGCATGTGCTGGGCATCTTCAGCACACAGTCAGCTTTGCAACGGTGTCACCATCATTGCTGTCGCTCCTCGGTGTCATACCTAAAGGTCCATTTGAATGCACCCTCTTCGGAGCTTGCTCTCGGCTGCCCAGCTGCACAGTGAGTAGAGCACGAACAGTTGCCGTCTGCTCCCACAATCGAAGAGCCAGGAGGGAAAGCTGGTGCTCTGAATCTTCTGCACACAGTCAGCTTTGACCCAGTGCGTCCACCATTGCTGTCGCTCCTCACTTTCATACCTAGAAGTTCATTTGAATCCAACTTCTCTGCTCGTTGCTCTTGGCTGCCCAGCAGCACAGTCAGTAGAGCATGAACGTCTGGCCTCTGCTCCCAGAGCCGAAGAGTCCGGAGGGAAAGCATGTGCTGGGCATCTTCCGCACACAGTCAGCTTTGCAACGGTGTCACCATCATTGCTGTCGCTCCTCGGTTTCATATGTAAAAGTCCATTTGAATGCAACGTCTCCAAAGCTTGTTCTCGGCTGCCCAGGGGCACAGTGATTAGTGCATGAACGTCTGGCCTCTGCTCTTAGAGCCGAAGAGCCAGGATGGAAAACATGTGCTGGGCATCTTCAGCACACAGTCAGCTTTGCAATGGTGTCACCATCATTGCTGTCGCTCCTCGCTTTCATACTTAAAAGTCCATTTGAATGCAACCTCTCCGAAGCATGTTCTCGGCTGCCCAGGGGCAGAGCGATTAGTGCACGAACGTCTGGCTTCTGCTCCCAGATCCGAAGAGCCAGGATGGAAAGCATGTGCTGGGCATCTTCAGCACACAGTCAGCTTTGCAACAGTGTCACCATCATTGCTGTCGCTCCTCGCTGTCATACCTAAAGGTCCATTTGAATGCACCCTCTTCAGAGCTTGCTCTCGGCTGCCCAGCAGCACAGTGAGTAGAGCACGAACGGTTGTCGTCAGCTCCCACAGTCGAAGAGCCAGGAGGGAAAGCATGTGCTGCGCA
>NW_026637520.1:0-3084 GCF_028554395.1 Pezoporus wallicus
GTTCATCCCAGTTCATCCCAATCCCACCCCAGTCCATTCCAGTTCATCCCAGTTCAATCCCAGTCCCATCCCAATCCCTCCCAGTCCATCCCAGTCCATCCCAGTTCATCCCAGTCCATCCCAATCCCACCCCAGTCCATCCCAGTTCATCCCAGTTCAATCCCAGTCCCATCCCAATCCCTCCCAGTCCATCCCAGTCCATCCCAGTTCATCCCAGTCCATCCCAGTTCATCCCAGTCCATCCCAGTCCATCCCAATCCCATCCCAGTCCATCCCAATCCCGTTCCAGTCCCTCCCAGTCCATCCCAATCCCCTCCCAATCCCATCCCAGTCCATCCCAGACCCTCCCAGTCCATCCCAGTGCCTCCCAATCCCATCCCAATCCCATCCCAGTCCATCCCAGTCCCTCCCAATCCCATCCCAATCCCATCCCAATCCCATCCCAGTCCCTCCCAGTCCCTCCCAGTCCATCCCAGTTTATCCCAGTGCCTCCCATTGCCCCAACAGAAGCTCAAGGATTACCAGCGCCGCCTCGACCTCTCCGGCCTGAAGCAGAGCTCGGACCCCTTGCTGAGCGAGTTCAAGGTGAAAACACCCCAAAAAACACCCCAAAACAGACCCAAAACACCCCAAACAGCCCCAAAAACACCCAAAACAGCCCCAAAACACCCAAAAACACCCCAAAACACCCCAAAACAGCCCAAAACCACCCAAAAACAGCCCCAAAACAGCCCAAAACCACCCCAAAACACCCCAAAACACCCCAAAAACACCCCAAAACAGCCCCAAAACCACCCAAAACAGCCCCAAAACACCCCAAAACACCCCAAAACAGCCCCAAAACCACCCAAAACAGCCCAAAACAGCCAAAAAACACCCCAAAAACACCCAAAAAAGCCCAAAACACCCCAAAACCACCCAAAACAGCCCAAAACATCCAAAACAGCTCAAAACCACCCAAAACAGCCCAGAAACACCCAAATACACTCCAAAAACACCCCAAAACATCCAAAACACCTGAAATGCCCCAAAATGAGCCAACCCCATCCAACCCCACCCAAAATCACCCAAAATTACCCAAACCACCCCAAACCACCCAAAACTCCCCAAACTGCTCCAACCCCCCCCCAAATCTCCCAAAATGCCCCAAAATTCCCCAAAATGACCCAAAATGCCCCGAAACCACCCAAAATCACCCAAAATAACCCAAACCACCTGAAACCACCCCAAGCCACCCAAAACTCCCCAAAATGACCCAGAATGCCCCAAAACCACCCAAAACCACCCAAAATGCCCCAAAATGCCCCAAAACCAGCCAAAATGCCCCAAAACCACCCGAAATGCCCCAAAATCCCCCCAAACCACCCGAAATGCCCCAAAACCCACCAAAATCACCCAAAATGACTCAAACCACCTGAGCCCACCCAAAACCACCCAAAATGCCCCAAAATGCCCCAAACCACCCAAAATGCCCCCAAAGCACCCAAAATGCCCCAAAATGCCCCAAAACCCCCCAAAACCACCCAAAATGCCCCCAAATCCCCCAAAATCACCCGAAATGACTCAAACCACCTGAACCCACCCAAAACCACCCAAAATGCCCCAAACCCACCCAAAATGCCCCAAAATCCCCCCAAATCCCCCCAAAATCACCCAAAATGACTCAAACCACCTGAACCCACCCAAAAACCACCCAAAATGCCCCAAAATGCCCCAAAATGCCCCAAAACCACCCAAAATGCCCCAAAATGCACCAAAACCACCCAAAATGCCCCAAAACCCCCAAAATGACCCCAAATCCCCCAAAATCACCCAAAATGACCCAAACCACCCAAAATGACCCAAACCCACCCAAAACCCCCCAAAATGCCCCAAAACCACCCAAAATGCCCCAAAACCCCCCAAAATGACCCCAAACAAACCCACCAAAAAACCCCCCAAATGCCCCAAAATGCCCCCAAACCCCCCAAAATGCCCCAAAAGCACCCAAAATGCATCAAAACTACCCAAAACTACCCAAAACGACCCAAAACCCCCCAAAATGCCCCAAAACCCCCCAAAAAGCCCCAAAAGCACCCAAAAAGCATCAAAACAACCCAAAACGACCCAAAACCCCCCAAAACGACCCAAAACCCCCCAAAATGCCCCAAAACCCCCAAAATGCCCCAAAAGCACCCAAAATGCATCAAAACGACCCAAAACCCCCCAAAACGACCCAAACCCCCCCAAAATGCCCCAAAACCCCCCAAAATGCCCCAAAAGCACCCAAAATGCATCAAAACGACCCAAAACCCCCCAAAACGACCCAAAACGCCCCAAAATGCCCCAAAATGCCCCAATTCCCGCAGGTCCGGGACCTGACCAAGCGCACGCTGGTGCACGAGGGGCCCCTGAGCTGGCGCCTGAGCAGGGACAAGGCCGTGGGTGAGCGAGTTTGGGGCAAAATCCGGCAATTTTGGGGCATTTCGGGTGGGTTTGGGTGGTTTTGGGTGGGTTTGGGTGGGTTTGGGAGGTTTTGGGGCATTTTGGGATCATTTTGGGTGCTTTTGGGGTATTTTGGGGGGTTTTGGGGCATTTCGGGTGGAATTGGGTGGGTTTGGGGTATTTTGGGGGGTTTTGGGGCATTTTGGGTGGGTTTGGGTCGTTTTGGGGCATTTTGGGGGGTTTTGGGGCATTTTGGTTGGGTTTGTGTGCTTTTGGGTGGTTTTGGGGCATTTCGGGTGGTTTTGGGTGGTTTTGGGGCATTTTGGGGCATTTTGGGGGTTTTGGGTGGGTTTCGGTCGTTTTGGGTGGTTTGGGTCATTTTGGGTGATTTTGGGGGCATTTTGGGTGGTTTGGGGGCATTTTGGGCGCTTTTGGGGCATTTTGGGAGGTTTTGGGGCGTTATGGGCCATTTTGGGGGGTTTTGGTGAATTTCTGGTGGGTTTTGGGTGCTTTTGGGAGGTTTTGGGGCATTTCGGGTGGTTTTGGGTGGTTTTGGGTCGTTTTGGGGCATTTTGGGGCATTTTGGGGGGTTTTGGGTGGGTTTCGTTCGTTTTGGGTGGTTTGGGTCATTTTGGGTGATTTTGGGGGCATTTTGGGTGG
>NW_026637521.1:0-3091 GCF_028554395.1 Pezoporus wallicus
TGCCGCAAAGCGCGTCATTGATCAGCGCCGCACTGCCGTAAAGCGCCGGATGTCGCGCGGGTAGAGGCGGGCGTCAAGCGTGAAGAAGCCGCCGTGAAGTGTCGCGCAAGGCGGCAAAGGAGGCGGCAGGAGGAAGGAGGAGGCAGGTGGTGTGAAGCATTTCACGTTCGTGCCACACTGGCCGAAAGCGCCATTGAATCGGTGCCGCACTGCCGTAAAGCGCGTCATTGAATCGGTGCCCGCACTGCCGTAAAACGCGTCATAGAATCAGTGCTGCACTGCCGTAAAGCGTGTCATTGATTCGATGCCGCACTGCTGTAAAGCGCGTCATTGAATCGGTGCCACACTGCCGTAAAGCGCGTCTTTAAGCTAATGGTGTCATGTGGCATGAAGAGGCTGTCGTGAAGAGTCGGTGGCGGTGCCACACTGCCGTAAAGCGCGGGAAGCGTCTGGGGTGTCGTGAAGCGTCGGGTTCCGGTGCCACACTGCCGTAAAGCGCCTCCATGTAGCACAGGGAAGGGTGTCGTGAAGAGGAAGAGTTGGTGGCTATGCCACACTGCCGTAAAGCGCGCCACTGGAATCGGTGCCACACTGGGCCGTAAAGCGCGTCATTGACTCGGTGCCAGCACTGCTGTAAAGCGCGTCATTGGTTCGGTGCTCACTGCTGTAAAACGCGTCATTGAATCGGTGCTGCACTGCCGTAAAGCGTGTCATTGATTCGATGCCGCACTGCCGTAAAGCGTGTCATTGACTCGGTACCACACTGCCGTAAAGCGCGTCATTGACTCGGTTCCGCACTGCCGTAAAACGCGTCATTGACTCAGTGCCGCGCTGCCGTAAAGCGCGTCATTGACTCAGCGCCGCACTGCCGTAAAGCGCCGGTTGTCGCGCGGGTAGAGGCGGGCGTTGCCGTGAAGAAGCGTCGTGAAGTGTCGCGCACGGCGGTGCAAAGGGAGGCGGCAGGAGGAAGGAGGGAGGCCGGGTCCGGTGTGGGTCCGGGATGGCGGCGGGGCCTCCGGGGCTTCACCCCCGCACCGGGCGCCTCGTGGCGCTGTCCCCCGGGGGGTCGGAGCGCGGCGAGGGCGCAGCCGGGTCAGAATTCAACCACGGGCTCGTCCTGAGCAGGGAGCCCCTGAGGCCCGGCAGCGTCTTCACGGTGCGCATCGATAGGAAGGTGAGGGGGAGATGGGGGGGGGGGGATATGGGGGGATATGGGGGGATATGGGGGGGATATGGGGGGGATATGGGGGGGATATGGGGGGGATATGGGGGGGATATGGGGGGGGATATGGGGGGGATATGGGGGGGATGGGGGGGGATATGGGGGGGATGTGGGGGGATATGGGGGGGATATGGGGGGGAGATGGGGGGGATAAGGGAGAGATGGGGGGGAGATGGGGGGATATGGGGATAGAGGGGGAATGGGGATGGGGTGGAATAGAAAGGGAATGGGGATGGCAATGGGGGGCATAGGGAAGGAATGGGGGGAAATGGGGGGATAGAGGGGGAATGGGGATGGGGGCATAGGGAAGGAATGGGGGGGAATGGGGGGAATGGGATAGAGAGGGAATGGGGTGGGGATAGAGGGGAGATGGGGGTGAATGGGAATGGATAGGGATAGAGAGGGAATGGGGGATAGAGAGGGAATGGGGGGAATGGGGATGGGATAGAGGGGGAATGGGGGGATGGAGGGGGAATGGGGATGGGGGGATAGAGAGAGAATGGGGGTGAATGGGAATGGCTAGGATAGAGGGGAATGGGGGATAGAGATGGAATGGGATGGGGGGCATAGAAGGAAATGGGGGGAAATGGGGGGAATGGGATAGGGAGAGGAATGGGGGAGATAGAGGGAGATGGGGATGGGGGTATAGGGAAGGAATGGGGGGAATGGGGATGGGATAGAGAGGGAATGGGGGATAGAGGGGAGATGGGGATGGGGGCATAGGGAAGGAATGGGGGGGAATGGGGGGGGGAATGGGAATGGGATAGAGGGGGAATGGGGGTGAATGGGGTGGGATAGAGAGGGATAGAGGGGGAATGGGGATGGGGGCATAGGGAAGGAATGGGGGAGAATGGGGGGGGGAATGGGAATGGGATAGAAAGGGAATGGGGTGGGGATAGAGGGGGAATGGGGATGGGGGGCATAGGGAAGGAATGGGGGGGAATGGGGGGAATGGGATAGAGAGGGAATGGGGAGATAGAGGGGAGATGGGGATGGGGGCATAGGGAAGGCAATGGGGGGAATGGGGGGATAGAGGGGGAATGGGGATGGGGGCATAGAGAGAGAATGGGGGTGAATGGGAATGGATAGGGATAGAGGGGGAATGGGGGTGGATAGAGAGAATGGGGATGGGGATGGGATAGAGGGGGAATGGGGATGGGATAGGGATGGGGATAGAGAAGGAATGGGGATGGGGATGGGATGGGATAGAGAGGGAATGGGGGGGAATGGGAATGGATAGGGATAGAGAGGGAATGGGGAAGGATAAAGGGGGAATGGGGATGGGATAGGGATGGGGATAGAGGGGGAATGGGAATGGGGGGCATAGGGAAGGAATGGGGGGAATGGGGATGGGATAGAGGGGGAATGGGGAAGGATAAAGGGGGAATGGGGATAGGATAGGGATGGGGATAGAGGGGGAATGGGGGATAGAAGGGGAATTGGGATGGGGATAGAGAGGGTAATGGGAATGGGAGGCATAGGGAAGGAATGGGGTGGGATAGAGATGGGGATGGAGTGGGAATGGGGGGGATAGAGAGGGAATGGGGGGGATAGAGGGGAGTTGGGGGTGAATGGGAATGGGTAGGGATAGAGAGGGAATGGGGATGGGAATAGGGTGGGAAGGGGGGGAAATGGACAGGGATGGAGTTGGAATGGGGGGGATAGAGGGGGAATGGGGATGGGGGGAATGGGGATAGAGAAGGAATGGGGGATAGAGTGGGAGTAAAGGGGAATGGGAATGGGAATGGGGTGGGAATGGAGTGGGAATGGGATGGGAATGGGGGCAGAGAGAGACAGAACGGCTTTGGAATGGACCGGATTAGACTGGGAATGGACAGGGATGGAATGGGATGGGGTTGAGAGTGGGTT
>NW_026637522.1:0-3120 GCF_028554395.1 Pezoporus wallicus
TACAGGATTCTGTTTTATTCCCTGTTGTCTTATGAAAGGATAGCATGAGGAACAGCAGCTGTGAAAAAGTTTCACACAAACATTGAGAAAAGCCTTCCTAAAAAGATCATCTTTAAATTGAAATGGAGTTTTCTAAGCTTTGCCTATGCTTGGCACATGAGTGATGAGATAGTAATTGCCCAAATTTACAGCACAGCTTGAGCAACGCTGATATCATCAAGATGTTCACATGGTTCAAGCTTGAGAGACACATGGACCTGACTAATGGAAAACTAACTGTCAAAGCAGCCTTGGAGGGGCAGGTGCCAGGAGGAGGGAGTGGCTGGAAGTGCAACCCCTCCACACTGAATGCAGGGTGGTACCATTCAAGGAGCTGGGAGAAGATCACAAATTAAGAAGAAATTCTATTTATTGCTGCAGGAAATAAGTCTTTATGGTGCACTGCACTGAGAATAGGCAGCTCATTTTAATGAGATGCCAGATCATTGTCAGCAACTCAATTTGTTTCTTCCACAGCTCTTAAGTGATCCTCCCTCTCCAGCAAGGCTTCTTCTTTTTCAGAAATGAGGTGCTCTAATGTCAGTCTCATTAGTTGGATGATGAGGCATAATAATCCTTTAGCTTCTCTGCAGCTCTGTTTCTTAGAGGTTGATCTTTTCTTACACTTCAAACTACCCCTTGGCATCCTTTCCTGACTGCTAGTGTAGGCTTAAATTATAGGTTTAAACTAACAATAGTGTGTATGACTTTAACATAGTAAAATACAGAACTGTCGTGGTTTAAACCCAGTCAGGTAACTCGTTCACTCACACCCCCCCCCCCTTCTTTCCCTCCCCCGACTCCCGGAGGGACAGAGAGGAGAATCGAAAAGAATGCAACTCCCACGGGTTGAGATAAGAACAGTTTAGTAACTAAGGTATAACACAAATCACTACTGCTACCACCAATGATAATAATGATAAAGGAAATAACAAGGGAAGAGAATACAACACCTCAGCACCAGCTGACTGATAATTCGCCCCCCAAGCCCGACCAAGCTCCGACCGATACCTCCTCCAACCCTGCAGTCTCCCAGCCCTTCCGGCTAACTCCCAGTTACATCCTGGGCATAACGTGCTGTGGTATGGAATACCTCTTTGGTCAGTTTGGGTCAGGTGTCCTGTCTCTGCTTCCTCCTGGCTTCCCCTCCTCCCTGGCAGAGCATGAGGCTCACAAAGTCCTTGGCCAAACCAAAACATCTCTATCAGCTCTGTTCCCAGGCCGAAAGTCAAAACACAGCACTGCATCAGCTACCAAGAAGGGGAAAAATGACTGCTACTGCTGAACCCAGGACAAATACAGCAAACTGTTCTAACTTGCTGACATGTAGAGAGTAAGGAATGTCCGGCTGACGGGGGAAGGAACATCATGGGACTGATAACAACTAAGGAGGCAGTAAATAAGACCAAGGATGCTAGCCTTCAAGATAATAGAGACTTGAACAGAACAGAAGCAAAGACATACCAACTGCTAACTCAGCACTAGGACCTTGTGAGCATGCACAAGCATCGAGGTCAATCAGCGAACACAGTGAGGAAGACTATCGAGGACCACCAGAGACCCCCACTCAGCAAGAAAGCGCATGTGTAATTAGGATGCAGATGATATAATTAGTTCCAGGAAATCTAGTGAACATGTAAAGCATTTCCCAGAAAGGTTGTAAATATGCATAAGTTTGTTGGATAAATGGATGCTGCTTGTAGACTCCAGGGGCACTCACCTTTGCGAAACGATTTGCATGTGCACCCAGCACTGCAGTAAAAAATGCTGCTTTCTAAAACTCCAAATTGAGTCTTAGAGAGTTTCTCCAACTGACTTTTGCGGTAACACTAGGCCAGGTAAAATAGGTATGTTGTAGGTCAGTATTTGTACCATGCAAACTACTGTCTGCTCCTGTCCACTTACACACTCACTGAAGCACTTGGCCCTGTGTGGAGTGCAAGTCCCCCACCTCTCTGTAGGTTACTCAAAGGCAGGCAGGTGGCATTTTATTCTTGGGCCCTTGGGCAGAAGACAGGGTTATACCAAGAACAGTATTAGCACAGCGCACAGTACTGGGAAGTCGTTAATTGCCTGTATGGACCAACATCACCAGGCAGAGCAAGGGGACATCTGTATGTGAAAACATTATACCCAGAAAAGGGAAGAAAGACACCAAGAAAATTAAAGGCAAAAGGTAAATAGACTTAAAAGTGCCCTGAACCAGCAAAGATACTGTTCCCAATGGTTCTATTACACAACAAACAGTTGCAAACCACAATCCCCACTTTCATCCACACAGTTGTACTATACAACATTACCTACAGCCCTTTGTCTGTGTCCCACACCAGCCTCTGCAGAAGACTTGGGCACCTATGAATCTCAATAAAGTCTTCCACAAAGATTTGTATTACTGTAAGAAGCACTGCACTGCTTCATGTGACCTTGTTCATACCATGAATTGTCAGCAGAGCAGAGGACCACACCCTGGTGCCTTACATGCCAGGCTCCTCTTCTAATGAATTTTACTCCTTTTGGAAGAGGAGGAATGCAGCTAAGTGCAAACTGCATTATTTTTAACACAGTTGTCCAGCACCACAGCACAGAAATCTGTAGGAAGCTAAATAAACACTCCTGCTTACTCAGATATCCCTTTAACATCCAGTGTCCTCCAGGACTTCATCCATTGGAACTTGCTGTAACTGTTTATTTTAAACAATAAAAGCCACATGTCAGGATATCAGAAGGGATGTAGAAACCCTGCGACTTGGTAGGGCCATGTAGAAATTGTCATTATGAGTTGAGGAACTCATTTGGATTGAATAAGTGATCAAATTCACTGACTGACTATGCATAATAGGGCTGTTCCAGAAATGAGTCCCATTGTCTGACTCAGTTCTCTCTGGAGTGCCGTGTCACCACTAGATTTGTTTCTCAAGGCCCAGGATAGTGTTCTGGGCAGTGGCGTGGGGCACAGCCTATGTTTCCAGCCATCCGGTGGTTGCTTCCACCATAGTAAGCACATGGCGCTTGCCTTGGCTGGTTGGTGGAAGTGTGATATAATCAGTCTGCCAGGCCTCCACATATTTATACTTCAGCCAT
>NW_026637523.1:0-3084 GCF_028554395.1 Pezoporus wallicus
ACAGCAAAAACACCCAAAATACAGCAAAAACACCCAAAAATACAGCAAAAACACCCCAAAATACAGCAAAAACACCCCAAAATACAGCAAAAACACCCAAAAATACAGCAAAAACACCCAAAAATACAGCAAAAACACCCAAAATACAGCAAAAACACCCAAAAATACAGCAAAAACACCCAAAAATACAGCAAAAACACCCAAAATACAGCAAAAACACCCAAAATACAGCAAAAACACCCAAAAATACAGCAAAAACACCCAAAAATACAGCAAAACCACCCAAAAATACAGCAAAAACACCACCAAAACACCCGAAAATACAGCAGAAACACCCAAAAATACAGCAAAAACACACAAAAATACAGCAAAAACACCCAAAATACAGCAAAAACACCCAAAATACAGCAAAAACACCCAAAAATACAGCAAAAACACCCCCAAATTCAGCAAATTCACCCAAAAACCAGCAAATTCATCCAAAATACAGCAAATTCACCCCAATTAACCCAAAATACCCCCAAAACCACCCAAAATACACCCAAAATTCACCCAAAATCCACCCAAATCCACCCAAAATCCAGCAAATTCACCCAAATTCAGCAAATTCACCCAAAAACCAGCAAATTCACCCAAAATCCAGCAAATTCACCCCAATTCACCCAAAATACCCCCAAAACCACCCGAAATACACTCAAAATTCACCCAAAATCCACCCAAATCCACCCAAAATCCAGCAAATTCACCCAAATTCAGCAAATTCACCCAAAAACCAGCAAATTCACCCAAAATCCAGCAAATTCACCCCAATTCACCCAAAATACCCCCAAAACCACCCGAAATACACTCAAAATTCACCCAAAATCCACCCAAAATCCAGCAAATTCACCCAAATTCAGCAAATTCACCCAAAATCCAGCAAATTCACCCCAATTCACCCAAAATACCCACAAATCCACCCAAAATCCAGCAAATTCACCCAAAATCCAGCAAATCCACCCAAAATCCAGCAAATTCACCCAAAATCCATCAAATTCACCCAAAATCCATCAAATTCACCCAAAATCCAGCAAATCCACCCAAAATCCAGCAAATTCACCCCAATTCACCCAAAATACCCACAAATCCACCCAAAATCCATCAAATTCACCCAAAATCCATCAAATTCACCCAAAATCCAGCAAATCCACCCAAAATCCAGCAAATTCACCCAAAATCCAGCAAATTCACCCAAAATCCATCAAATTCACCCAAAATCCAGCAAATCCACCCAAAATCCATCAAATCCACCCAAAATCCAGCAAATCCACCCAAAATCCAGCAAATCCACCCAAAATCCATCAAATTCACCCAAAATCCAGCAAATCCACCCAAAATCCAGCAAATACACCCAAAATCCAGCAAATCCACCCAAAATCCAGCAAATTCACCCAAAATCCAGCAAATCCACCCAAAATCCAGCAAATCCACCCAAAATCCAGCAAATTCACCCAAAATCCATCAAATCCACCCAAAATCCATCAAATCCACCCAAAATCCATCAAATTCACCCAAAATCCATCAAATTCACCCAAAATCCATCAAATCCACCCAAAATCCATCAAATTCACCCAAAATCCATCAAATTCACCCAAAATCCATCAAATCCACCCAAAATCCATCAAATTCACCCAAAATCCAGCAAATTCACCCCAAAAGTCCCGCTATGGGGGAGGGGCTGCACTCACCCAGGTCAGGCTGGAGCTGGGGGGGGATGGGCACCCGCAGGAGCTGCAACGGAGAGGCAATTTTGGGGTGAAAAGAGGCGATTTTGGGGGTTTGGGTGTTTTTTGGGTTGTTTTGGGGGTGTTTTGCGTGTTTTGGGGTGTTTTGGGGCCGGTTTGGCCTGTTTTTGGGTGTTTTTGGATGTTTTGGGGGTGTTTTGGGGGGTTTTGAGGGTGTTTTGGGGTATTTCTGTGTGGTTTTGGGGTGTTTTGGGGTGTTTTGGGTGGTTTTGGGGGTGTTTTGGGTTGTTTTTGGGGTGTTTTGGGGTGTTTTTGGGTTGTATTTGGGTGGTTTTGGGTGGTTTTTGGGTTGTTTTTTGGTGTTTTTGGGGTGTTTTGGCTGTTTTGGGTGGTTTTGGGTGTTTTTGGGTGTTTTGGGGGTGTTTTTGGGTGTTTTTGGGTGCTTTTGGGTGTTTTTGGGTGTTTTTGGGGTGTTTTGGGTGTTTTTGGGGTGTTTTTGGGTGTTTTTGGGGTGTTTTTGGGTGTTTTTGGGGTGTTTTGGGGGTGTTTTTGGTGTTTTTGGGGTGTTTTTTTGTGTTTTTGGGGTGTTTTTTGGTGTTTTGGATGTTTTTGGGCCGTTTTTGGGGTGTTTTTGGCTGTTTTTGGGTGTTTTTGGATGTTTTTGGATGTTTTTGGGGTGTTTTTGGGTGTTTTTGGGGTGTTTTTGGGTGTTTTTGGGGTGTTTTTGGGTGTTTTTGGGTGTTTTTGGCTGTTTTTGGGTGTTTTTGGGTGTTTTTGGGTGTTTTTGGGTGTTTTTGGGTGTTTTTGGGTGTTTTTGGGTGTTTTTGGCTGTTTTTTGGGTGTTTTTGGCTGTCTTTGGGTGTTTTTGGGTGTTTTTGGCTGTTTTTGGGTGTTTTTGGCTGTTTTTTGGTGTTTTTGGGTGTTTTTGGGTGCTCACCGCTGCCTTGTCCAGGAAGAGGTGCCAGAATTCCAGGAATTGTTTCCTCCCCTCCTTGGGGCTCATTCCCAGGAGCAGCTCCGAGTGCAGGGAGCAGAGCTGGGGGCGGAAATGGGGGAAAACACCCCAAAATCGGTTAAATCCTCCCAAAAATGGGTGAAATCACCCCAAAATGGGTTAAATCCCCCCAAAATGGGTTAAACCCCCCCAAAATGGGTTAAAACCTCCCAAAATTGGTTAAAACCCCCAAAATTGGTTAAAACCCCTCAAAATGGGTAAAATCACCCCAAAATTGGTTAAAACCCCCAAAATTGGTTAAAACCCCTCAAAATTGGTTAAAACCCCCAAAATTGGTTAAAACCCCTCAAAATTGGTTAAAACCTCCCAAAATTGGTTAAAACACCCCAAAATTGGTTAAATCCC
>NW_026637524.1:0-3102 GCF_028554395.1 Pezoporus wallicus
GTGAGGCAAGGCAAGGCCAGTCCAGGACTGCCCAGTCCATGCAAGGCCAGGTAAGGCCAGGTAAGGCAAGCCATGGAAAGGCCAGGCCAGGAAAGGCAAGGAAAGGCCAGGAAAGGCAAGGAAAGGCCAGGAAAGGCAAGGCATGCAAGTCAAGGGAAGGGAAGGGAAGGCAAGGCTAGGCAAGGGAAGGCAAGGCTAGGCAAGGCAAGGCAAGGCAAGGCCAGTCCAGGACAGGCAATGCAAGGCCAGGTTAAGCCAGGGAAGGCCAGGGGAGGCAAGGCCAAGCCAGGCAAGGCCAGGTGACTCAAGGCCAGGGAACGCAAGGCCACCCCAGGTCATGACAGGCCAGGCCAGGCAAGGTATTTCAAGTCAACGCAAATCAAGGTAAGGCAAGGCGAGGCAAGGCAAGGCAAAGCAAGGCAAGGCAAGCAAAGCAAGGCAAGGCAGGGCAAGGATAGGCAAGTCCAGGACAGGCAGTGCAAGTCCAGGACAGGCCAGACAAGGCCAGGCAAGGCAAGGGAATACAAGGCCAGACAAGGCAAGGCCAGGCCATTCAAGGCCAGGCAAGGCAAGGCCACTAGAAGCAATGCCATGCAAGGCAAGGCAAGGCAAGGCCAGGCCAGGCCAGGCCAGGCAAGTCCAGACAAGACAAGGAGAGGCAAGGCAAAGCCAGGCAAGGCCAGGCAAGGGAAGGCAAGGCCAGGCAAAGCAAGGCAAAGTAGGGCAAGGCCAGGCAAAGGAAGGCAAGGCAATTCAAGGGCAGTCCAGGACAGGCAATGCTAGGCCAGGTAAGGTGAGGTAAGGCTATGCAAGGCAAGGCAAGGCCAGACATTGCAAGGCAAAGCAAGGATAGTCTAGGACAGGTAATGCAAGGCCAGGTAAGACCTGGTAAGTAAGGCAAGGCAAGGCAAGGCTAGGCAAAGGAAGGCAAGGCAATTCAAGGGCAGTCCAGGACAGGCAATACTAGGCCAGGTAATGAACTGCAAGGCAAGGCAAGGCCAGTCCAGGACAGGCAACAGAAGGCCAGGGAAGGCAAGGCTAGGCCAGGCCAGGCAAGGCCAGGCAAGCCAAGGTAAGGCTAGGCAAGGCAAGGCCTGTCCAGGACAGGAAATGCAAGGCCTGGGTAGGGAATGCCAGGCAAGGCCAGGCCTATCAACGGTAGGCAAGGCCAGGCAATGCAAGGCCAGGCAAAGCAAGGCAAGGCAAGGCAAAGCCAGGCCAGGCCAGGCCAGGCAATGCAATGCCAAGTAATATAAGGCCAGGACAGGCAAGGGAAGGCTTGGTAAGGAAAGGCCAGGCAAGGCCAGTCAAGGCCATTAAAGACAAGGCAAGGCAAGGCAAAGCAAGGCCAAGCAAGGCCAGGCCAAGATAGGCCAGAGAAGTAAAGCAAAGGCAGGGCAAGTCAGTGCAAGTCAAGGCAAGGCGTGGCTAGGCAAGGCAAGGCCAGGCCAGGCCAAGCCATGCAAGGCAAATCCAGACCAGGACAAGCAAAGCAAGACAATGCAAGGCAAGGCCAGGCCAGGCAAAGCCAGTGACAGCCTGGCAAGGCCAGGCCAGGCCAGGCCAGGCCAATAAAGGCAAGGCAAGGAAAGGTAAGGCAATTGAAGGCCAGGCCAGGCCAGGCAAGTCAAGGCAAGGCCAGGCAAGGACAATCAAGGCAAGGCAAGGAAAGGCAAGTCCAGGCCAGGCAAGGTCAGGCCAGGCAAGGCAAACCAAGGCCAGGTAAGGCAAGGCAAGGCAATGCAAGGGAAGGCTAGGCAAGGCAAGGTAAGACAAGGCAAGGCAAGGCAAGGCAAAGATAGGGTAGGGAATGCCAGGCAAGGCCAGGCCAATCAACGCTAGGCAAGGCCAGGCAAGGCAAGTCAGTGCAAGTCAAGGCAAGGGAAGGCAAGGCAACGCAAGGCAAGGAAAGCCAGGCCAGGCCTGGCAAGGCAAGGCAAGTCATGGCAAGGCCAGGCAAGGCAAGACAAGGCAATGAAAGGCAAGACCAAGACAGGCAATGCAAGGCCTGGTAATTCCAGGTAATTCAAGGCCAGGTGAGTCCAGGCCAGGCAATCCAATTCAGAGCAATGCAAGGGAAGGGAAGGGAATGCAAGGCCAGGCCATGCCAAGGCATGCCAGGCAATGCAAGGCCAGGTAAGGAAACGCCAAGCTATAACATGCCAGGAAAAGCCAGGCCAGGCAAGGCCAGACAAGAGCAGGGAAGGCCAGGACAGACCAGGCAATAAAAGGCCAGGTAAGAAAAGGCCAGGCCAGACAAGACCAGAGAAGGTCAGGAAAGACAAGGCCAGACCAGGTCAGGCACGGCAGGACAGGCAATCTCAGGCCAGGCCAGGCCAGGCCAGGCAGGGAAATGTAAGGGCAGGCCAGGGATTGCCAGGCAAGACAAGGTCAGGCCACGCCAGACCAGGCCAGGCCAGTCCAGGCAAGGCCTGGACAGGCAAGGCCAGGGTAGGACAGGGCAGGCAATTCAGTGCAATGCAAGTCAAGGGAAGGGAAGGCAAGGCCGGGCCAGATGAGGCCATGACAGGCAAGGCAAAACCAGGCCAGGCCTGGCAAGGCCAGGTAAGGAAATGCAAGGCAAGACAAGGTAAGGCAAGTCCACGACAGGCAATGGAAGGCCTGGTTACACAAAGCAAGGCCAGGCTAGGAAAGGCCAGGCCAGGAAAGGCCAGGCCAGGCCAGGACATACAAAACCTGGGCACGCCAGGCAAGGCCAGCCAAGGCAACGCAAGGCAAAGCAAGGCAAGGCAAGGAAAGGTAATGCAAGGCAATGCATGGCAAGACTAGGCCAGGCAAGGCCAGTCAAGACAAGGTAAGTCCAGGCAAGGCAAGGCTACACAAGGCGAGGAAAGGCAAGGTAGGGGATGTCCAGGAAAATGTAAGGCCAGCTAAACCAAGGCCAGGCCAGGCCATAAAGGCAAGTCCAGGCCTGGCCAGGCAAGTCAAGGCAAGTCAAGGCCAGGCCAGGCCAGGCAAGGGAAGGCCTGTCCAGGACTGGCCAGGCAAGACAAGGCCAGGCAAGGCCAGACCAGTGAAGTAAAGTAAAGGCAAGGCCAGGCAAGGCCAGGCAAGGCAGGGAAATGAGAGGCAAGGCAATGC
>NW_026637525.1:0-3145 GCF_028554395.1 Pezoporus wallicus
ACTCACTGTGCTGCTCGGCAGCCGAGAGAAAGCTCCGAAGAGGGTGCATTCAAATGGACCTTTAGGTATGAAAGCGAGGAGCGACAGCAATGATGGTGACACCGTTGCAAAGCTGACTGTGTGCAGAAGATTCAGAGCACTAGCTTTCCCTCCTGGCTCTTCGATTGTGGGAGCAGACGGCAACTGTTCGTGCTCTACTCACTGTGCTGCTGGGCAGCCGAGAGCAAGCTCCGAAGAGGGTGCATTCAAATGGACCTTTAGGTATGACACTGAGGAGCGACAGCAATGATGGTGACACCGTTGCAAAGCTGACTGTGTGCTGAAGATGCCCAGCACATGCTTTCCCTCCTGGCTCTTCGGCGCTGGGAGCAGAAGCCAGACGTTCGTGCACTAATCGCTGAGCTTCTGGGCAGCTGAGAAGCAGCTTTGGAGAGGTTGCATTCAAATGTACTTTTAGGTATGAAACCGAGGAGTGACAGCAATAATGGTGACAGCATTGCAAAGCTGACTGTGTGCTGAAGATGCCCCGCAAATGCTTTCCCTCCTGGCTCTTCGACTTTGGGAGCAGACGGCAACCCTAACCCTAACCCTAACCCTAACCCAACCCTAACCCTAACCCTAACCCTAACCCTAACCCTAACCCTAACCCTAACCCTAACCCTAACCCTAACCCTAACCCTAACCCTAACCCTAACCCTAACCCTAACTCTAACCCTAACCCTAACCCTAACCCTAACCCTAACCCTAACCCTAACCCTAACCCTAACCCTTACGCTAACCCTAACCCTAACCCTAACCCCTAACCCTAACCCTAACCCTAACCCTAACCCTAACCCTAAACCCCAAACCCCTAACCCTAACCCTAACCCTAACCCTAACCCTAAGCTTTCACCAGCTTTCCCTCCTGGCTCTTCGATTGTGGGAGCAGACGGCAACTGTTCGTGCTCTACTCACTGTGCAGCTGGGCAGCCGAGAGCAAGCTCCGAAGAGGGTGCATTCAAATGGACCTTTAGGTATGAAAGCGAGGAGCGACAGCAATGATGGTGACACCGATGCAAAGATGACTGAGTGCTCAAGATGCCCAGCACATGCTTTCCCTCCTGGCTCTTCGGATCTGGGAGCAGAAGCCAGACGTTCGTGCACTAATCGTTCTGCCCCTGGGCAGCCGAGAACAAGCTTCGGAGAGGTTGCATTCAAATGGACTTTTAAGTATGAAAGCGAGGAGCGACAGCAATGATGGTGACACCGTTGCAAAGCTGACTGTGTGCTGAAGATGCCCAGCACATGCTTTCCCTCCTGGCTCTTCGGCTCTGGGAGCAGAGGCCAGACGTTCGTGCTCTAATCTCTGTGCTGCTGGGCAGCCGAGAGCAAGCTCCGTAGAGGTTGCATTCGATTGGACTTTTAGGTATGAAACCGAGGAGCGACAGCAATGATGGTGACACCGTTGCAAAGCTGACTGTGTGCTGAAGATGCCCAGCACATGCTTTCCCTCCTGGCTCTTCGACTCTGGGAGCAGACGGCAACAGTTCGTGCTCTACTCACTGTGCTGCTGGGCAGCCGAGAGCAAGCTCCGAAGAGGGTGCATTCAAATGGACCTTTAGGTATGAAAGCGAGGAGCGACAGCAATGATGGTGACACCGTTGCAAAGCTGACTGTGTGCTGAAGATGCCCAGCACATGCTTTCCCTCCTGGCTCTTCGGCTCTGAGAGCAGACGCCAGACGTTCGTGCTCTACTGACTGTGCTGCTGGGCAGCCAAGAGCAAGCTCAGAAGAGGGTGCATTCAAATGGACCTTTAGGTATGAAAGCGAGGAGCGACAGCAATGATGGTGACACCGTTGCAAAGCTGACTGTGTGCTGAAGATGCCCAGCACCAGCTTTCCCTCCTGGCTCTTCGATTGTGGGAGCAGACGGCAACTGTTCGTGCTCTACTCACTGTGCAGCTGGGCAGCCGAGAGCAAGCTCCAAAGAGGGTGCGTTCAAATGGACTTTAGGTATGAAAGCGAGGAGCGACAGCAATGATGGTGACACCGTTGCAAAGCTGACTGTGTGCTGAAGATGCCCAGCACATGCTTTCCCTCCTGGCTCTTCGGATCTGGGAGCAGAAGCCAGACGTTCGTGCACTAATCGTTCTGCCCCTGGGCAGCCGAGAACAAGCTTCGGAGAGGTTGCACTCAAATGGACTTTTAAGTATGAAAGCGAGGAGCGACAGCAATGATGGTGACACCGTTGCAAAGCTGACTGTGTGCTGAAGATGCCCAGCACATGCTTTCCCTCCTGGCTCTTCGGCTCTGGGAGCAGAGGCCAGACGTTCGTGCTCTAATCGCTGTGCTACTTGTCAGCTCAGAGCAAGCTCCGTAGAGGTTGCATTCGAGTGGACTTTTAGGTATGAAACCGAGGAGCGACAGCAATGATGGTGACACCGTTGCAAAGCTAACTGTGTGCTGAAGATGCCCAGCACATGCTTTCCCTCCTGGCTCTTCGACTGTGGGAGCAGACGGCAACCGTTCGTGCTCTACTCACTGTGCTGCTGGGCAGCCGAGAGCAAGCTCCGAAGAGGGTGCATTCAAATGGACCTTTAGGTATGAAAGCGAGGAGCGACAGCAATGATGGTGACACCGTTGCAAAGCTGACTGTGTGCTGAAGATGCCCAGCACATGCTTTCCCTCCTGGCTCTTCGGCTCTGAGAGCAGAGGCCAGACGTTCGTGCTCTACTGACTGTGCTGCTGGGCAGCCAAGAGCAACGAGCAGAGAAGTTGGATTCAAATGAACTTCTCGGTATGAAAGTGAGGAGCGACAGCAATGATGGAGGCACTGTTGCAAAGCTGACTGTGTGCAGAAGATTCAGAGCACCAGCTTTCCCTCCTGGCTCTTCGATTGTGGGAGCAGACGGCAACTGTTCGTGCTCTACTCACTGTGCTGCTGGGCAGCCGAGAGCAAGCTCCGAAGAGGGTGCATTCAAATGGACCTTTAGGTATGAAAGCGAGGAGCGACAGCAATGATGGTGACACCGTTGCAAAGCTGACTGTGTGCTGAAGATGCCCAGAACATGCTTTCCCTCCCGGCTCTTCGGATCTGGGAGCAGACGGCAACCGTTCGTGCTCTACTCACTGTGCTGCTCGGCAGCCGAGAGAAAGCTCCGAAGAG
>NW_026637526.1:0-3147 GCF_028554395.1 Pezoporus wallicus
ACAGCACCCATCCTGCACCCACAGCACCCATCCGCACTCACAGCACCTATCTGCACCCACAGCACTGATCCTGCACCCACAGCACCCATCCTGCACTCACAGCACCCATCCTGCACCCACAGCACCCATCCTGCACTCATAGCACCCATCCGCACTCACAGCACCTATCTGCACCCACAGCACTCATCCACACCCACAGCACCCATCCTGCACCCATAGCACCCATCTGCACCCCAGCACCCATCCTGCACCCACAGCACCCATTCTGCACCCATAGCACCCCTCCTACAACCACAGCACCCTACTGATGGTATCCCCAGCACCCATCCTGCACCCACAGCACCCATCCTGCACCCACAGCACCCATTCTGCACCCATAGCACCCCTCTTACAACCACAGCACCCATCTGTACCCACAGCACCTATCTGCACCCACAGCACCCATCCTGCACCCATAGCACCCCTCTTACAACCACAGCACCCATCTGTACCCACAGCACCTATCTGCACCCACAGCACCCATCCTGCACCCATAGCAGCCCTCCTGCACCCACAGCACCCATCCTGCACCCACAGCACCCATTCTGCACCCACAGCACCCTACTGATGGTATCCTCAGAACCCATCCTGCACCCACAGCACCCATTCTGCACCCCCAGTACCTATCCTACACCCACAGCACCCTACTGATGGTATCCCCAGCACCCATAGCACCCATCTTGCACCCACAGCACCCATCTTGCACCCACAGCACCCATCTTGCACCCGCAGCACCCTACTGATGGTATCCCCAGCACCCATCCTGCACCCACAGCACCCATCCTGCACCCATAGCACCCATCCGCACTCACAGCACCTATCTGCACCCACAGCACTGATCCTGCACCCACAGCACCCATCCTGCACCCATAGCACCCATCCGCACTCACAGCACCTATCTGCACCCACAGCACTGATCCTGCACCCACAGCACTGATCCTGCACTCACAGCACCTATCTGCACCCACAGCACCTATCTGCACCCACAGCACCCATCCTGCACCCACAGCACCCTACTGATGGTATCCACAGCACCCATCCTGCACCCACACCCAACCAATGGCACCCACCCATTGCACACCCTGAACCCATAGCACCCACTCAGCACCCACACCCAACCCACAGCACCCATCCTGCAACCACAGTACCCATACTACAACCAAAGCACCCTACTGATGGTATCCCCAGCACCCATCCTGCACCCACAGGACCCTACTGATGGTATCCCCAGCACCCATCTTGCACCCACAGCACCCATCTGCTCCCACAGCACCCCTCCTACACCCACAGCTCTCTCCTGATGGTATCCCCAGCACCCATCCTGCCCCTCACGAAGGGGGGGTTGTCAGCCCCCAGCACCCATCTGCATCCACCCTGCACCCATCAGCACCCATCCTGCGCCCAATGAGGGGATGGAAATCAGCAGCTGGCACCCATCTCCCAATGAGGAGGGGCAATAAGCCCCCAGCACCTACCCTGCACCCTATAAAGGGGTGCCTCAGCCACCAGCACCCATTCTGCACCCCCAGCACCCATCTTGCACCCTATAAAGGGAAGCCTCAGCCACCAGCACCCATTCTGCACCCCTAGCACCCAACCCATGGCACCCCCAGCACCCATCCTGCACCCATCTTGCACCCTATAAAGGGAAGCCTCAGCCACCAGCACCCATTCTGCACCCCTAGCACCCAACCCATGGCACCCCCAGCACCCATCCTGCACCCACAGCACCCAACTCATGGCACCCACAGCACCCCCAGCACCCTACTGATGGTATCCCCAGCACCCATCCTGCTCCCCATAAAGGGGCACCTCAGTCACCAGCACCCACCCTGCACCCCTAGCACCCATCCTGCACCCACAGCACCCTACTGATGGTATCCCCCGCACCCATCCTGCACCCCCAGCACCCATCCTGCACCCCCAGCACCCAACCCATGGCAACCCCAGCACCCACAGCACCCTACTGATGGTATCCCCAGCACCCATCCTGCACCCCATAAAGGGGCACCTCAGCCACCAGCACCCACCCTGCACCCCCAGCACCCAACCCATGGCACCCCCAGCACCCATCCTGCACCCCATAAAGGGGCACCTCAGTCACCAGCACCCATCCTGCGCCCCCAGCACCCATCCTGCACCCCATAAAGGGGCTCCTCAGCCACCAGCACCCATTCTGCACCCCCAGCACCCAACCCATGGCACCCCCAGCACCCATCCTGCACCCCCAGCACCCATCCTGCACCCCCAGCACCCAAACCATGGCACCCCCAGCACCCATCTTGCACCCCATAAAGGGGCACCTCAGTCACCAGCACCCATCCTGCGCCCCCAGCACCCATCCTGCACCCCATAAAGGGGCACCTCAGTCACCAGCACCCAACCCATGGCACCCCCAGCACCCATCTGCACCCCCAGCACCCATCCTGCACCCCATAAAGGGGCACCTCAGCCACCAGCACCCATCCTACACCCCACAAGTGGGTGTCACCCCCAACCCCCCCTATGACCCCATGGGTGCTGCTGCAACGCGCCCCTCCCCCCTGGCCAAAGGGCACTGAGGGAGGGGGAGGGGACCTGCATCCCCCCGGTACCAGCATCCCCAGTACCAGCATCCCCTCGGTACCAGCATCCCCCGATACCATCATCCCCTCGGTGCCATCATCCTCGGTACCATCATCCCCTCGGTACCTGCATCCCCCTCTACTAGCATCCCGGGTACCAGCATCCCCCGATACCATCATCCCCTCGGTACCTGCATCTCCCGGTACCATCATCCCCCGGCACCTGCATCCCCCGGTACCAGCATCCCTCGGTACCAGCATCACCCAGTAAAGCATCCCTCGGTACCATCATCCCCCTGTACCATCATCCCCCCGGTACCAGCATCTCCGGTACCATCATCCCCTCGGTAGCAGCATCCCCGGTACCATCATCCCCTCGGTAGCAGCATCCCCCGGTGCCATCACTCGGTACCTGCATCCCCCTCGGTACCATCATCCCCCTGTACCATCATCCCCTCGGTACCAGCATCTCCGGTACCATCACCCCCCGGTACCCATCATCCCCCCGGTACCCGCATCCCCCTCCCCGGTACCATCATCCCCC
>NW_026637527.1:0-313 GCF_028554395.1 Pezoporus wallicus
GTGCGGTAGCTTAGAATTGAGAAGAAGGTGTTCAGTGCTTTTAGTATTTGTGTTTGGTACTGCAGGTCTTGCCCTGGACCTCTGGAGTCGGCTGAGAGCTTGTGGTGAGTCAGGGAGGTAAGGAGAAGGATTGTGGGCTCGGTGACTTTTGCAAGAACCGTGGCCATTGGGTTTTTTTTTTTTGCTCTTGTAGGGCATGAGAGAGCAGGAGACGCTTGGAATCAGACTGTGGAATGGCTTTGGGACAGGCAGGCCAGTGTTGGGGCTTGAGGGGGGGGGGGGGGGGGGGGGAACAGGCCGGGCGGGATGTCTG
>NW_026637528.1:0-314 GCF_028554395.1 Pezoporus wallicus
AAGCCTAACCCTAAACCTAACCCTAGCCCTAACCCATTTCTCCCCTGTAACTGTAACAAAGTGAGTGTAATACTATATATATATATATATAGGAAAACACAGTAAACGTAACAAAGTGAGCAAAATAAAGCATGTTCAAGAGCATTCTAATGACCCACATAGGTTCTCAACCCTAACCCTCACACTAACCCTAACCCTAACCCTAAGCCTAACCCTAACCCTAACTTTAATGCATTTCTCCCCTGTAACTGTAACAAAGTGAGTGTAATACTATATATATAGATATATAGGAAAATACAGTAAACGTAACAAAG
>NW_026637529.1:0-3093 GCF_028554395.1 Pezoporus wallicus
TAGAAATGGCAAAAAGGGGATAGAAATTGCCAAACACGGCTTAAAAGCGTTGAGAAATGGGCAAAAATGGGTTAGAAAAGGAAATCAAACAACTTAGAAATGGGCAAAAAGAGGTTAGAAAAGGAAAAAACTTCGAAAAAAAATTGTTCGAAATTGAAAAAGTGGGTTAGAACAGGAAAAAAACGGCTTTAAAAGGGTTGGAATTTGAGAAAAATGGGTTAGGAAAAAAACGCTAAAAAATTGTAAGAAAATGAGAAAAATGGGTTAGAAAAGTAAAATTAAAAAAGCCTTCAAACGACTTAGAAATGGGCAAAAATGGGTTAGAAAAAGAAAAAACTACTACAACATTGTTAGAAATTGACAAAAATGGGTTAGAAAAGTAAAAGAAAAAAAGGCTTCAAATGACTTGAAAATGGGAAAAAATGGGTTAGAAAAGGTAAATACTGCTAAAAAATTGTTAGAAACTGGAAAAAAGGAAAAAAATGGGATAGAAAAAAAAAAAAAACGGTTGGAATCTGACAAAAATATTGCAAGAAAATGACAATGGGGCAAAAATGGGATAGAAAAGGAAAAAAAAATGGTTGAGAAATGACAAAAATGAGTTAGAAAAGGGAAAAATGGCTTAAAATGGTTGGAATGAGACAAAAATGGGTTAGAAAAATGGCTTAAAATGGGTGAGAAAGTCACAAAAATGGGTTAGAAAATGGCCAAAAAATGGAAAACTGGAAAAAATGGGGCAAAAACTAGTAAGAAAAGGAAAAACCTGGCTTAAAACCTGTTGAAACTTGCCAAAGATACGAAAGAAATGACCAAAAATGGCTTTCCATGAGTTTCAAATGGGCAAAAAGGGGATAGAAATGGCAAAAATTGTTTTGAAATTGCCAAACACGGCTTAAAAGCGTTGAGAAATGGACAAAAATGGGTTAGAAAAGGAAATCCGAAAATGGCTTCAAACGACTTTGAAGAGGACAAAAAATGGGTTAGAAAAATAAAATTAAAAAAGCCTTCAAACGACTTAGATATGGGCAAAAGGGGGTTAGAAAAGGAAAAAAAGCGCTAAAAAATTGTTAGAAATTGACAAAAAATGGGTTAGAAAGGGGAAAAACTGCTAAAAATTGGTAGAAATTGACAAAAATGGGTTAGAAAAGGAAAAAAATGGCTTCAAAAGGGTTGGAATTTGACAAAAATGGGTTAGAAAAGGGAAAAATGGCTTAAAATGGGTGAGAAAGTCACAAAAATGGGTTAGAAATGGCCAAAAAATGACTGAAAACTGGAAAAAATGGGGCAAAAACTAGTAAGAAAAGGAAAAAAATGGCTTAAAACCTGTTGAAACTTGCCAAAGATACGATAGAAATGAAGGCTTAAAACAGGTTGAAACGTGGAAAAATATGACTGAAACGGCCAAAAATGGCTTAAAATGATTTTCAAATAGGAGGAGAGGGGATGGAAATGTCAAAAATTGTTTAGAAATAGCCAAAAAATGCTTAAAAGTGGTAAGGAATTGAATAAAATGGGTTAGAAAAGAAAGTCAGAAAAGGCTTAAAATGACTTAGAAATGGGCAAAAATGGGTTAGAAAAGGAAATTAAAAAAAGGCTAAAAACGATTTAGAAATGGGCAAAAAACAGTTAGAACCGTGCTAATTGGTTAATAATGGCAAAGAAAGGCTTAAAATGGTTTAGAAATGTGCAAAAACAAAGTTTAGAAATAGAAAACAAAGACTTAAAACGAGTTAGAAAAGGGAAAAAAAGAGAATAGAAATGGAAAAAATTGTTTAGAAATAGCCAAAAATGACTTAAAAGGGGTTAGAAATTGACAAAACTCCGTTAGAAAAGGGGAAAAATAACTTAAAAATGGGTAGAAATAGATAAATAGAGGCTATTAAAAGAAATCAAAACCGGTTTAAATGACTTAGAAATGGGGAAAAAAAGGGTTAGCAATGGCCAAAAGTGGCTTAAAACTTTTAAGAAAGTGACAAGAATGCATAGCAAACGGAGAAAAATAGTCTTAAATTTGTTAGAAATGGGCAAAGATGGGTTATTAACGGCCAAAAATGTCCGAAACCAGGAAAGAATTAGGCAAAAATTACTAAGAAAAGGAAAAAAAGGCCTAAAACGGGTTGAAACATTGCAAAAATATGATTGAAACAGCCAAAAATGGCTTAAAATAAGTTTCAAATGGGCAGAGAGGATAGAAATGTCAAAAATTGTTTAGAAATAGCCAAAAATGGCTTAAAAGGGTTTAGAAAATGACAAAAATGGGTTAAAAGGGGGAAACATGACTTAAAAATGATTAGAAATTGAGAAATAGGGACTAGAAAAAGAAATCATAAACGGCTTAAAACGACATGGAAATGGGCAAAAATACGTAAGAAATGGGCTAGAAGTGGCTTAAAACGTTTAAGAAAGTGCCAAGAATGCATAACAAACGAAAAAAAAATAGTCTTAAATTTGATAGAAATGGGCAAAAATGGGTTATAAATGAGCGAAAAAGTCTGAAACCAGGAAAGAATTGGGCAAAAATTAGCAAGAAAAGGAAAAAAAACTGCTTAAAAGGGGTTGAAACTTGGCAAAAATCACAGAATCCTAAGGGTTGGAAGGGACCTCAAAAGATCATCTAGTCCAACCCTCCTGCAAGAGCAGAGTAACCTAGAGTACATCGCACAGGAACTCGTCCAGGCGGGCCTTGAATATCTCCAACGTACGAGACTCCACACCCCCCCCGGGCAACCTGTTCCAGTGAGCTGTCACTCTCACAGTAAAGAAATTTTTCCTGATGTTCACATGGAACCTCCTATGCTCCAGTTTACACCCATTGCCCCTTGTCCTATCACTGGACCTCACTGAAAAAAACCTAGCTCCATCATCCTGACACTCACCCTTTACATATTTGTAAACATTGATGAGGTCTCCCCTCAGTCTCCTCCAAGCTAAAGAGTCCCAGCTCCCTCAGCCTTTCCTCATAAGAAAGATGCTCCATTCCCTTAATCATCTTTGTAGCTCTGCGCTGGACTCTTTCAAGCAATTCCCTGTCCTTCTTGAACTGTGGGGCCCAGAACTGCACACAATATTCCAGATGCAGGCTCACCAAGGCAA
>NW_026637530.1:0-3094 GCF_028554395.1 Pezoporus wallicus
CATTTTTGCCATTTTCAAACCATTTTTCAACATTTCTTACCAATTTATTTCTATTTCTAACCCGTTTTTGCCCTTCCCTGACTTGGTTTAAGCCATTTTTGCTTCTTTATAACCCATTTTAAATCTTTTTTTGCTATTTCTAAGCAATTGCTGGTCATTCTTGTCTTATTTTTGCCCATTTTTTGCAGGTTTTATTCCTTTTTTGGCAATTTCTGAATGATTTATGGAAGTTTCTAGCCTGGTTTAAGCTTTTCTTACCTATTTCTAAACTGGCTTGAGCTATATCTAACCCTTGTTTTGCACAATACTGACTCTTTTTAAGCCATTTTGGCCATTCCCAAACCCTTTCTGTCAAGTTCTTATCAATTTCTTTCTATTTCTAACCTGGTTTTGCCCTTTCCTCACTTGGTTTAAACCATTTTTAGCCCTTTCTAACTCATTTTAAGTCTTTTTTGGCTATTTCTAAACAATTGCTGGTCATTCTTATCTTATTTTTGCCTATTTCTTAGTAATTTTATGCATTGTTGAGTAAGTCTGAACAGTTTCTTGCCATTTTCAGCCTGGTTTAACCTTTTCCTAGCTATTTCTAAACTGGCTTGAGCTATTTCTAACCATTTTTTTGCCCAATACTGACTCTTTTAAAGTCATTTTGGCCATTCCCAAAACCTTTCTGTGCAGTTCTTACCAATTTCTTTCTGTTTCTAAACCATTTTTGCCATTTTCTAACCTGGTTTAAACCATTTTTGGCTCTTTCTGACCCTTTTAAGTTTTTTTTGGCTATTTCTAAACAATTGCTAGTCATTCTTACCTTATTTTTGCCCATTTGAAGCCATTTTTGGCAATTTCTGAACTATTTATGGAAGTTTCTAGCCTGGTTTACGCTTTTCTTACCTATTTCTGAACTGGCTTGAGCTATATCTAACCCTTTTTTTTGCGCAATACTGACTCTTTTTAAGCCATTTTGGCCATTCCCAAACCCTTTCTATCCAGTTCTTACCAATTTCTTTCTATTTCTAACCTGGTTTTGCCCTTTCCTCACTTGGTTTAAACCATTTTTGGCCCTTTCTAACCCATTTTAAGTCTTTTTTAACTATTTCTAAACAATTGCTGGTCATTCTTATCTGTTTTTTGCCAATTTCTCACCAGTTTTATGCCATTTTTGACTAAGTCTGAACAGTTTCTTGCCATTTCTAGTTTGCTTTAAGTTTTCGTAGCTATTTCTAAATTATTTTAGACTATTTCTAACCCTTTTTTGCCCAATTCTAACTCTTCTTAAGTCGTTTTGGCCATTTCCAAACCATTTTTGTCCATTTCCTACTAATTTCCTGTCATTTCTAACTCATTTTTGCCCTTTCCTGACTTGATTTAAACCATTTTTGGCTTTTTCTAACCCATTTTAAATTTTTTTTTTGGCTATTTCTAAGCAACTGCTGGTCATTCTTATCTTATTTTTGGCCATTTCTTGCAGGTTTCATTCCATTTTTGGCTAAATCTGAACTATTTATGGAAGTTTCTAGCCTGGTTTAAGTCTTTTTTGGCTATTTCTGAACAATTGCTGGTCATTCTTGTCTTATTTTTCCCATTTCTTGCAGGTTGTATTCCATTTTTGGCAATTTCTGAACTATTTATGGAAGTTTCTAGCCTGGTTTAAGCTTTTCTTACCTATTTCTAAACTGGCTTGAGCTATATCTAACCCTTTTTTGCGCAATACTGACTCTTTTTAAGCCATTTTGGCCATTCCCAAACCCTTTCTGTCCAGTTCTTACCAATTTCTTTTCTGTTCCTAACTCAGTTTTTTCCCTTTCCTTACTTGGTTTAAACCATTTTTGGCTTTTTCTAACCCATTTTAAGTCTTTTTTGGCTATTTCTAAACAATTGCTGGTCGTTCTTATCTTATTTTTGCCCATTTCTTGCCCATTTGAAGCCATTTTTGGCAATTTCTGAACTATTTATGGAAGTTTCTAGCCTGTTTAAGCTTTTGTTACCTATTTCTAAACTGGCTTGAGCTATATCTAACCCTTTTTTTGCACAATACTGACTCTTTTTAAGCCATTTTTGCCATTCCCAAACCCTTTCTGTCCAGGTCTTACCAATTTCTTTCTAACCTGGTTTTGCCTTTTCCTCACTTGGCTTAAACCATTTTTGGCCCTTTCTAACCCATTTTAAGTGTTTTTTGACTATTTCTAAACAATTGCTGGTCATTCTTATCTTATTTTTGCCAATTTCTTGCCCATTTGAAGCCATTTTATGGCAATTTCTGAATGATTCATGGAAGTTTCTAGCCTGGTTTAAGCTTTTGTTACCTATTTCTAAACTGGCTTGAGCTATTTCTAACCCTTTTTTGCGCAATACTGACTCATTTTAAGCCATTTTTGCCATTTTCAAACCATTTTCAACATTTCTTACCAATTTATTTCTATTTCTAACCCGTTTTTGCCCTTCCCTGACTTGGTTTAAGCCATTTTTGCTTCTTTATAACCCATTTTAAATCTTTTTTTGCTATTTCTAAGCAATTGCTGGTCATTCTTGTCTTATTTTTGCCCATTTTTTGCAGGTTTTATTCCTTTTTTGGCAATTTCTGAATGATTTATGGAAGTTTCTAGCCTGGTTTAAGCTTTTCTTACCTATTTCTAAACTGGCTTGAGCTATATCTAACCCTTGTTTTGCACAATACTGACTCTTTTTAAGCCATTTTGGCCATTCCCAAACCCTTTCTGTCAAGTTCTTATCAATTTCTTTCTATTTCTAACCTGGTTTTGCCCTTTCCTCACTTGGTTTAAACCATTTTTAGCCCTTTCTAACTCATTTTAAGTCTTTTTTGGCTATTTCTAAACAATTGCTGGTCATTCTTATCTTATTTTTGCCTATTTCTTAGTAATTTTATGCATTTTTGAGTAAGTCTGAACAGTTTCTTGCCATTTTCAGCCTGGTTTAACCTTTTCCTAGCTATTTCTAAACTGGCTTGAGCTATTTCTAACCATTTTTTTGCCCAATACTGACTCTTTTAAAGTCATTTTGGCCATTCCCAAAACCTTTCTGTGCAGTTCTTACCAATTTCTTTCTGTTTCTAAACCATTTTTGCCATTTTCTAACC
>NW_026637531.1:0-308 GCF_028554395.1 Pezoporus wallicus
CTAACCCATTTTTGTCCTTTTCTAAGTCGTTTGAATGCTTGCTTTATTTAACTTTTCTAACCCATTTTCTCAATTTGTATCTTTTTTTAAGCAGTTTTTTTCCTTTTCTAACCCATTTTTCTCAATTTCTAACCTTTTTTAGCCATTTTCCTTTTCTAAGCCGTTTTGTCAAATTCCAACCCATTTGTAATGCTTTTTTTTCTTTTGTGACCATTTTTTGTGAATTTCTAACCATTTTTTAGAAGTTTATTCCTTTTCTAACCCATTTTCTCAATTTCTATCTTTTTTAAGCAGTTTTTTTTCCTTTT
>NW_026637532.1:0-3161 GCF_028554395.1 Pezoporus wallicus
CTCGTAGACCTCATTATAGCCTCATAGAGCCCCATTATTCCCTAATAGAGCCCCGTTATTGCCTCATAGAGCCCCATTATTGCCTCATATACCCCATTATACCCTCATAGAGCCCCATTATAGCCTCATAGAGCCCCATTAAAACCTCTTAGAGCCCCATTATTGCATCATAGAGCGCCAGTATTGCTCACACAGCCCCATTATTGCCTCGTAGAGCCCCGTTATAGCCTCATAGAGCCTTATTATAATCACATAGACGCCATTATAGCCTCGTAGACCTCATTATAGTCTCATAGAGCCCCATTATTCCCTAATAGAGCCCCGTTATTGCCTCATAGCGACCCATTATTGCCTCATATACCCCATTATACCATCATAGAGCCCCATTATTGCCCCATAGAGCCACATTAAAACCTCTTAGAGCCCCATTATTGCATCATAGAGCGCCAGTATTGCTCACAGAGCCCCATTATTGCCTCGTAGAGCCCCATTATTGCCTCATAGAGCCCCATTATAACCACATAGACGCCATTATAGCCTCGTAGACCTCATTATAGCCTCATAGAGCCCCATTATTCCCTAATAGAGCCCCGTTATTGCCTCATAGAGCCCCATTATTGCCTCATATACCCCATTATACCCTCATAGAGCCCCGTTATTGCCCCATAGAGCCCCATTAAAACCTCTTAGAGCCCCATTATTGCATGATAGAGCCCCAGTATTACCTCATAGAGGCCGATTATTACCACATAGAGCCCCATTATTGCCTAATAGAGGCCCATTATTGCCTCATAGACCCCCATTGTTGTGACATAGAGCCCCATTATTGCCTCATAGAGCCCCATTATTGCCTCATAGAGCCCCATTATTACCTCATAGAGCCCCTTTATAACGACATAGAGCTCCAATATTGCCTCATAGACCCCCATTGTTGCGACATAGAGCCCTTTTATTGCCCCATAGAGCCCCATTATTGCCTCATAGAGCTCCATTATAGCCTCATAGAGCTCCATTATAGCCCCAAAGACTCCTATTATTGCCCCATAGAGACCCATTATAGCCTCATAGAGCCCCATTATAGCCACATAGAGCCTCATTATTGCCTCATAGAGCCCCATTATTGCCTCATAGAGCCCCATTATTGCCTCATAGAGCCCCATTTTTACCTCATAGAGACCCAGTATTGCGGTTTAGAGCCTCATTATTGGCTCATAGAGCCCCATTATTGCATCATAGAGACCCTTTATAACCACATAGGGCCCCATTATTGCCTCATAGACTTCATTATAGCCTCCTAGAGCCCCATTGTTGCGACATAGAGCCCCATTATTGCCTCATAGAGCCCCATTATTGCCTCATAGAGCTCAATTATTGCGTCATAGAACCCCCATTAGTGCATCATAGAGCCCCATGATTGCTTCATAGAGCCCCATTATAACCTCATAGCCTCACAAGTTGGTTTTGGGGTGGGTTGGGGGTCGTTTGGTGGTGTTTTGTGGCTGATTTTGCTGGTTTTGTCCTGTTCTGCGTCAGTTTTGAGGCTCTGACCCTGTATCCCATAAGAGAAGCAGGACAAGGTGGTTTTGGGCTTGGCTTGGGCTGTTTTAGGGGTGGTTTTGGGTGTTTTGGTGTGTTTTTTTCCTCTTTTTGGCCTGTTTTGTGTCTGTTTTGGGGCTCTGAGCCTGTATCCCACAGAAGCAGGACAAGGTGTTTTTTTGGTGGTTTTAGGGTGGTTTGGGGTTGTTTTGGGGGTGGTTTTGAATAGTTTTTGGTTGTTTTTGTGCTTTTTTGAGCCTGTTTTGGGGTTCAGAACTTGTGTCCCACAGGAGAAACAGGACAAGGTGGTTTTGGGGTGGTTTTGGTGTGGTTTTGTCCAGTTTTGGGGCTCTGACCTGTGTCCCATAGGAGAAGCAGGACAAGGTGGCCTTGGGGTGGTTTTGGCCCATTTTGGGGGTTGTTTGGGGTGTTTTGGCCTGCTTTTCTCCTGTTTTTGTCCTGTTTTGGGGCTCTGACCCTGTATCCCATTGGAGAAGCAGGACAAGGTGGTTTTGGGGTGGTTTGGGGGTGTTTGGGGGTTTGCTTTGGGTGTTTTGGCCCGTTTTTGGCCTGTTTTGGGTCTGTTTTGGGCCTCTTACCCTGTATGCCCTAGAAGAAGCAGGACAAGGTGGTTTTGGCCTGTTTTGGATCTTTTGGGGGGCTTTGACCCTGTATCCCATAAGAGAAGCAGGAGAAAGTGATTTTGGGGTGGTTTTTGGGTGCTTTGGCCTTGTTTTTGCTTGTTTTTGGCCTGTTTTGGGGCTATTTTGGGTCTGTTTTGGGGCTCTCACCCTGTGTGCCATAGTAGAAGCAGGACAAGGTGGCCTTGGGGTGGTTTTTGGGGTGTTTTGGGTCTGTTTTGGGGCTCTGAGCCTGTATCCCACAGGAGAAGGAGGACAAGGTGGTTTTGGTGTGTTTTTGGTGTGTTTTTTGTCCTGTTTTTGGGGTGTTTTGGGGCTCTGACCCTGTATCTCATAGGAGAAGCAGGACAAGGTGGTTTTGGGGTGTTTTGGGGCTCTTTTGGGGGTTTATGACTGTTTTTGTCCTGTTTTGGGTCTGTTTGGAAGCTCTGACCCTGTATCCCATAGGAGAAGCAGGACAAGGTGGTTTTGGGGTGGTTTGGGGTTGTTTTGGGGTTTGCTTTGGCTTGTTTTGGCCTTGTTTTTGTCTGTTTTTGGCCTCTTTTGGGGCTATTTTGGGTCTGTTTTGGGGCTCTGACCCTGTGTCCCTTAGGAGAAGGAGGACACGGTGGTTTTGGGGTGGTTTGGCATGTTTTGGGGTTTTCTTTGGGTGTTTTGGTCTGGTTTTCGCCTGGTTTTGGTCTGTTTTGGGGCTATTTTGGGCCTCTTACCCTGTATCACGTAGGAGAAGCAGGACAAGGTGGTTTTGGGGTGTTTTGGGTTGTTTTTGTCCTGTTTTAGGGCTGTTTTGGGGCTCTGACTCTGTGTCCCATAGGAGAATCAGGACAAGGTTGCCTTGGGGTGGTTTTTGGCGTGTTTTGGGTCTGTTTTGGGGCTCTGAGCCTGTATCCCACAGGAGAAACAGTTCAAGGTGGTTTTGGGTTGTTTTTTTCCTGTTTTGGGGCTCTGACCTGTGTCCCATGAGAAGCAGGACAAGGTGATTTT
>NW_026637533.1:0-3118 GCF_028554395.1 Pezoporus wallicus
ATAGAGACCTATAGAGACCCATAGAGACCCCATAGGGACCCATAGAGACACATAGAGACCCCATAGGGACCCATAGAGACACATAGAGACCCCATAGGGACCCATAGAGACCCATAGAGACCCATAGAGACACATAGGGACACATAGAGACACGTAGAGACCCCATAGGGACCCATAGAGACCCATAGAGACCCCATAGGGACCCATAGAGACCCATAGAGACCCATAGAGACCCATAGGGACCCATAGAGACCCATAGAGACCCATAGAGACCCATAGAGACCCATAGAGACACATAGAGACACATAGAGACCCACAGAGACCCATAGAGACCCATAGAGACCCCATAGAGACCCATAGAGACACATAGGGACCCACAGAGACCCATAGAGACCCATAGAGACCCCATAGAGACCCATAGAGACCCATAGAGACCCATAGAGACCCATAGAGACACATAGAGACCCATAGAGACCCATAGAGACCCATAGGGACCCATAGAGACCCCATAGAGACCCATAGAGACCCATAGAGACGCCATAGAGACCCCATAGAGACCCATAGAGACCCACAGAGACCCTTAGAGACCCACAGGGACCCATAGAGACCCCATAGAGACCCATAGAGACCCATAGGGACCCATAGAGACACATAGAGACACATAGAGACACATAGAGACCCATAGAGACCCATAGAGACCCCACAGAGACCCATAGAGACCCATAGAGACCCCATAGAGACCCCATAGGGACCCATAGGGACCCATAGAGACCCCATAGAGACCCATAGAGACCCATAGAGGCCCCATAGAGACCCCATAGAGACCCATAGAGACCCCATAGAGACACATAGAGACCCCCCCATAGAGACCCATAGAGACCCCATAGAGACCCCATACGGACCCATAGAGACCCCCCATAGAGACCCATAGAGACATAGAGACCCCATAGAGACCCATAGAGACCCATAGAGACCCATAGAGACCCCATAGAGACCCATAGAGACCCACAGAGGCCCCATAGAGACCCCATAGAGACCCATAGAGACCCCATAGAGACCCATAGAGACCCATAGAGACCCATAGAGACCCACAGCACCCCATAGCCCCCTCCCCCACTCACCCCCACCGCCAGGGGCTCCCCCCAACTTCCGGTCCCCTCCCCCCGGCAGGACCCGGGTCAGGAGCGCGACCCCCCCGTGGCGCCTTCTCCCTCCATGGCCCCGCCCCCTCCTTGGCCCCGCCCCCTCCCGCACACCCGGATGTGCCCCGCCCCTTTTTGGCGCCAAAAGGACTCGATGTCGTCATCACCTCCGCGTTTTAAGGTGGAAAAGGGGGAATTCGGGGGCGAGAAGCGAATGCCCCCCCTCCCCCCCGTTTTGGGCTGAAAACGCCGCTTTTTGGGTCAAAATCGGCTTTGGTGTCAAATTTATTCATTTTCGCAGCGAATTCCAGCGTTTCCCAACGTTTTTGGGCTGAAAACGCCGCTTTTTGGGTCAAAAGCGGGTCTGGGTATCAAATCGATGCGTTTTCGCAGCGAAATCCAGCGTTTCCCAGTGTTTTTTGGGGTGAAAACAGCGTTTTTAGGTCAAATCCCCCCCGCGAGGTCGCGTTTTGGGTTAAAAACCTGTCATTTTGGGGCCGGGGATCGATTGGGTTCTGCCCCACCCCCAAAACCTCCGATTTTGGGGCAAAGGTTTCGGTGTGGATGAAGTTTAACCCAGTTTGGGGCGAATTTGGGTAAATTTGGGCGGGTTTAGGTGAATTTGGGCGTTTTGGGTTAAATTTGCGTGTTTTGGGGGTAAATTTTGGCATTCTTGGGGTGGATTTGGGCGTTTTGGGGACAAATTTGGGCGTTTTTTGTCAGATTTGGGCAGTTTTGGGGTGTTTTAGGGCGGTTTTGGGGTGAAAACCGGTGGTTTTGGGGCACAGGTCGCTTCGTTGCCAAATTCCCTTTGGGAACGGGGCGGGGGCTTGAGGGGGAAGGTGAATTTTGGGGTTAAAAACCATTCTTTAGGGTCCAAACGGCCACAAAATGAAGATTTTTGGGACAAAAAGCAGCATTTGGGGGCTAAAAGCAACATTTTGGGGCCTAAAAGCAGTATTTTGGGGCAAAAAGCAGCATTTTTGGGGCTAAAAGCAACATTTTGGGGGCTAAAAGCAATATTTTGGGGCTAAAAGCAACATTTTGGGGCTAAAAGCAACATTTTGGGGGCTAAAAGCAACATTTTGGGGGCTAAAAGCAACATTTTGGGGGCTAAAAGCAATATTTTGGGGCTAAAAGCAACATTTTGGGGGCTAAAAGCAACATTTTGGGGCTAAAAGCAACATTTTGGGGGCTAAAAGCAGCATTTTGGGGCTAAAAGCAGCATTTTGGGGTTAAAAGCAGCATTTTGGGGCTAAAAGCAACATTTTGGGGCTAAAAGCAGCATTTTGGGGTTAAAAGCAACATTTTGGGGCTAAAAGCAGCATTTTGGGGTTAAAAGCAACATTTTGGGGCTAAAAGCAACATTTTGGGGCTAAAAGCAACATTTTGGGGGCTAAAAGCAACATTTTGGGGCTAAAAGCAACATTTTGGGGCTAAAAGCAACATTTTGGGGCTAAAAGCAACATTTTGGGGCTAAAAGCAACATTTTGGGGCTAAAAGCAACATTTTGGGGTTAAAAGCAACATTTTGGGGGCTAAAAGCAACATTTTGGGGCTAAAAGCAACATTTTGGGGCTAAAAGCAACATTTTGGGGTTAAAAGCAACATTTTGGGGGCTCGGGACCCCCAACAACGGCCACGCGGGGCCCCCCCATGGTGGTGATGGCGGGGGGGGGCCAGATGATGTAGGTGGTGGTGACGGCGAGCGGCGGTGACGTCATCGGCGACGTCATCGGTGATGTCATCGGCGGGCAGCAGCTGGGCTGCAAAGGGGAGGTAAACCACCCAACCACCCCAAAAACACACAAATTCACCCCAAAAGGAAACAACACCAAATTCAACCACCCAAATTCACCCCAAAAACACACAAATTCAACCCAAAACCACACAAATTCACCCCAAAACCCCACAAATTCACCCCAAAACCGCCCAAATTCACCCCAAACACACAAATTCAACCCAAAACCACACAAA
>NW_026637534.1:0-3159 GCF_028554395.1 Pezoporus wallicus
CGTCGTCCATCTTGAACCCAGTGACGTCACCCTCGTCGGCCATCTTGAACCCAGTGACGTCACCCCCATCGGCCATCTTGAATCCAGTGACGTCACCCCTCGTCGTCCATCTTGAACGCAGTGACGTCACCGTCGTCGGCCATCTTGAATCCAATGACGTCACCCCTCGTCAGCCATCTTGAACGCAGTGACGTCACCCCCCCGTCAGCCATCTTGAATCCAGTGACGTCACCCCTCGTCGGCCATCTTGAACGCAGTGACGTCACCGTCGTCGGCCATCTTGAATCCAGTGACGTCACCACTCGTCAGCCACCTTGAACCCAGTGACGTCATACCTAGCAGCCATCTTGAATCCAATGATGTCACCCCCTTGTCGGCCATCTTGAACCCAGTGACGTCACCCCCCCGTCGGCCATCTTGAACGCAGTGACGTCACCGTCGTCGGCCATCTTGAATCCAATGACGTCACCCCCCCGTCCGCCATCTTGAACGCAGTGATTTCACCCTCGTCGGCCATCTTGAATCCAATGACGTCACCCCCCCGTCAGCCATCTTGAATCCAGTGACGTCACCCCTCGTCGGCCATCTTGAACGCAGTGATGTCACCCCCCCGTCAGCCATCTTGAATCCAGTGACGTCACCCCTCGTCGGCCATCTTGAACGCAGTGACGTCACCGTCGTCGGCCATCTTGAATCCAGTGACGTCACCACTCGTCAGCCATCTTGAACGCAGTGACGTCATACCTAGCAGCCATCTTGAATCCAATGATGTCACCCCCTTGTCGGCCATCTTGAACCCAGTGACGTCACCCCCCCGTCGGCCATCTTGAACGCAGTGACGTCACCGTCGTCGGCCATCTTGAATCCAATGACGTCACCCCCCCGTCCGCCATCTTGAACGCAGTGATTTCACCCTCGTCGGCCATCTTGAATCCAATGACGTCACCCCCCCGTCAGCCATCTTGAATCCAATGACGTCACCCCTCGTCGGCCATCTTGAACGCAGTGACGTCACCCTCGTCGGCCATCTTGAATCCAATGACGTCACCCCTCGTCAGCCATCTTGAATCCAGTGGCGTCACCCGCGTCGGCCATCTTGAACCCAGTGACGTCACCCCCCCGTCCTCCATCTTGAACCCAGTGACGTCACCCCCCGTCGGCCATCTTGAACGCAGTGACGTCACCGTCGTCGGCCATCTTGAATCCAGTGACGTCACCCCTCGTCAGCCATCTTGAATCCAGTGGCGTCACCCCTCGTCGGCCATCTTGAACCCAGTGACGTCACCCCTCGTCGGCCATCTTGAACAATGACGTCACCCCACACCCCCCTCCCCCTTCCCCCCCCCCGGCGGCCATCTTGAACCCGGCAACGGCCCCCCCCCCCCCCCCCCCCAGCGGCCACCTTGACTCCAATGGATGTCGTAACCGGCGGCCATCTTGTGGTGGGAGGGCGGAGCTATGGGGCGCTATGGGGCCCAATGTGGGGCAGGAAGGAAAAGGGGGGGGGGGGGGGGGGCGCGGAGGCGATGTGGGGCAATGGGGGGGGGATGTTTTTTACCCATTGTATATTATGGGATGCCCGCCCCCTCAGTGTAAAATAGGTTCCTTTTGAACACGATCTATGCAAAGCTGCTTTGTGATGGGCTATGGGGGGGACCCTATGGGGCTGGGGGGGGAGGGGTTCCCTATAGGGCCTGCCCCCCTCTTCCCCCCAGTGTGGGGCAATGTGGGGCTGTAGCTTTCCTGCTATGAATAAAGGGTTAAAACCGGTTTTGGGGACCCCCTGCCCCATAGGGGTCACTTATGGGGCTGGGGGAGGGGGGGGGGGGGTCCCCTAGGGGGTAATGGGGTGGGGGGGGTCCCTATGGGGTGGATGGGTCTCTATGGGAGATAATAGAGGGGGGGGTCCCTATGGGGTGGGGGTGGGTCTCTATGGGGTGGGGGTGCCTATAGAGGGCAATGGGGTGTGGGAGGTCTCTATGGGGGGTTATGGGGTGCAGGGGATCCTTATGAGGTGGGGGTGTCCCTATAGGGTGTTATGGGGTGGGGCGGTCCCTATGGGGTGGGTGTCCCTATAGGGGGCAATGGGGTGGGGGGGTCCGTATAGGGGGCAATGGGGTGGGGGTGTTCCTATGGGGTGGGGAGGTCTGTATAGGGGGCAATGGGGTGGGGGGTCCCTATGGGGTGGGTGTCCCTGTAGGGGGCAATGGGGTGGGAGGGGTCCCTATAGGGGCAATGGGGTAGGGGTGTTCCGATGGGGTGGGGGGGTCCCTATGGGGTGGGTGTCCCTATAGGGGTCAATGGGGTTGGGGGTCGGTCCCTATGGGGTGGGGGGGTCCATATGGGGTGGAGGGGTCCCTATGGGGTGGGGGGGTTCCCTATAGGGCTCAATGGGGTTGGGGTGTCCCTATGGGGTGAGGGGGCTCCCTATAGGGCTCAATGGGGTTGGGGTGTCCCTATGGGGTGAGGGGGCTCCCTATAGGGCTCAATGGGGTTGGGGTCGTTCCCTCTGTGCCCCGACCGCTTAAGCTGCATTAAACGCAGCGTTGCCCCTTTAAGAGCGCTCGGCTCCGCCCCCTTTCCGCGCTGATTGGTCCCCGCGCCCGGAAGAGGGCGGGGCGTGCCGCTGCGCATGCGCCGCCTCAGTCGGGGCCTGGCCGCTGGCGGCGGCGGTTGGGGGAGCGGGGGCTCCGCCTCACGGAGCGCCCCATAGGCCCCATAGCGCCCCATAGAGCCCCATAGAGCCCCACAGCGCCCCATAGAGGCATAGAGCCCCATAGCGCCCCATAGAGGCTCCATAGAGGCCCATAGAGGCTCCATAGAGGCCCATAGAGGCCGCATAGAGGCTCCATAGAGGCCTATAGAGGCCCATAGGCCCCATAGAGCCCCATAGCGGCCCCATAGAGGCCCCATGTCGGGGCCGGGGCTGAAGCGCGGCGCCCCCGAGCCCGGGGGGGGCCCCCCCGAGAAGAAGCCCCCCAGGGAGGAGCAGGCCCCGACCACGCTCATCGAGCCCCTGAGGCTGGGGGGCATCTCCTCAACGGTGGGGGGATAGGGGGGGATATGGGGGGGAAATGGGGGGATATGGGGGGGATATGGGGGAATATAGGGGGATATGGGGGGACTATAGGGGGGTATGGGGGGGATATGGGCAGATAT
>NW_026637535.1:0-311 GCF_028554395.1 Pezoporus wallicus
GGGTTGCCGTCTGCTCCCAAAGTCGAAGAGCCAGGAGGGAAAGCATTTGCGGGGCATCTTCAGCACACAGTCAGCTTTGCAATGCTGTCACCATTATTGCTGTCACTCCTCGGTTTCATACCTAAAAGTACATTTGAATGCAACCTCTCCAAAGCTGCTTCTCAGCTGCCCAGAAGCTCAGCGATTAGTGCACGAACGTCTGGCTTCTGCTCCCAGCGCCGAAGAGCCCGGCACAGTGAGTAGAGCACGAACAGTTGCCGTCTGCTCCCACAATCGAAGAGCCAGGAGGGAAAGCTAGTGCTCTGAATCTT
>NW_026637536.1:0-3148 GCF_028554395.1 Pezoporus wallicus
ACTTACGTATTATAACCTTACAAGTGAAAACCTCATACATGATAGCCTTCTACATGACAACAACCTTATACATGATGATAACCTTATGTATTATAACCTTGTATGTGCAAACCCCCTCCATGACACCCCATACATGACACCCCCCTCCATCACACCCCATACATGACACCCCCTAAATCACACCCCATACATGACCCCCCATACATGACACCACCCCCCCATTACAATCTCTCCCCCCACCTCCGTTTCTCCCCCCCCCCAGGACGCCGAGCGCCGCATGAAGGAGCAGCAGGACGAGGAGCAGCGGCAGCGCCAGGAGGAGGAGGAGAAGCAGCGCAAAGACGACGGCGGCGGCGGCGACACCGACGACGACGACGAAGAGGACGACGAGGAGGAAGAACCCGAGGCCGAAGAGGAGGAGGAGGAGGAGGCGGCGGAGGCGGCGGCGCCACGGGACGAGCTCTGAGCGGCGCCGCGGGCCCGGCCCCGGTCTCTGTGAGACCCCTTTGGACTCTTTTCTACGGCCGCCGCCACCGGGGAAGGGAGGGGACGGGGGACGAGCACCGGGAATGTGTGTGTGTGTGTTTGTTTGGGGGTGGGGGGGGTGGGGGAAGAAAACGGGAAGAACGGCTTTTTGGGGGGTGGGGGGGATGGGGGAGGGCCGCCGCCGTTCCCGTTTCCATTAAACGAACGCTCGCTCCCGGTGCCGTTTCGTCCGTGGTTTTTATGTGCGGGTCACGCCGCCCTGGGCGCCGCCATTTTGTGAGCGGAGTCACGCGACGCGGCGGCACGTGATTGTGGCCTAAAGAAAAAGGGGTGGGGGTGCGGTGCGTGCGTGCGTGCGTGCGTGCGTCGTGACGTCCTTCCGGGCGGAAGCGACGGGGCGTCCTAAGATGGCGGCGGCGTGAGTTGCATGTTGTGGGGGGAACCGGGAGCGGAGCCGCCGCCGCCGCCGCCATGGCG
The DNA here is from genome assembly GCF_028554395.1 of Pezoporus wallicus. Lineage (NCBI taxonomy): Eukaryota > Metazoa > Chordata > Aves > Psittaciformes > Psittacidae > Pezoporus > Pezoporus wallicus. The sequence continues at coordinate 964 of NW_026637536.1, forward strand.
GTGACCGTAACGCTCAAAACGCTGCAGCAGCAAACGTTTAAAATCCGGATGGAGCCGCACGAAACGGTGAGGGGGGGGAAGGGGGGGGAAACGGGGGGGGGGGGGGTGGGGGTTGGGCCTACTCCCTCCCCCCCCCCACGTCCGGTTTGAGGTGAAGGGATGCCGCCCCCCCCCATGTCGCGATAGTAAAGGGAGGGTTGAACCTTTCTCTAAAGCGTTTGGCGGGGGGGGTGTTGTGATTCTAAACGGGGTTTTACTTGTCCCTTTCCCCCTTCTATATCGCGATATTAAAGGGGGGGTTTGGGCCTACTCCCCCCCCCACGTCCGGTTTGAGGTGAAGGGATGCCGCCCCCCCCCATGTCGCGATAGTAAAGGGAGGGTTGAACCCCCCTCTAAAGCGTTTGGGGGTTGGGGGGGTGTGTGATTCTAAACGGGGTTTTACTTGTAGCTTCCCCCTTTCTATATCGCGATATTAAAGGGGGGTGGGCCTACTCACCCCCCCACGTCCAGTTTGAGGTGAAGGGATGCCGCCCCCCCCCATGTCGCGATAGTAAAGGGAGGGTTGGGCCCCCCTCTAAAGCGTTTGGAGGGGGGGTGTTGTGATTCTAAACGGGGTTTTACTTGTCGCTTCCCCTCTTCTATATCGCGATATTAAAGGGGGGAGGGTTAGGTCTGCCCCCCCCCCCACTATCCCGACAGTAAAAGGGGGGGATTTAGGTCCCGTTGCTCCCCTCGACGCTGTTAGAAGCCGATTCGGGGGTGGGTTGGGCCTACCCCCGCCTTCCAGTTTGAGGTGAAGGGATGTGGTCACCCTCCCCCATGTCGCGATAGTAAAGGCGGGGTTTGGATGTTACAGGCTGCTGAACCCCCTCTAAAGCGCCTTGGGGGGTGTCACGGTGGTAAAGGGGGTCTTACTTGTAGCTTCCCCACCCCATATCATGATGTTAACGGGGGGGTTTAGGTCTGCCACCCCCCAATATCGCGATAGAGGGGCTCAATTTCAGCCCTTCTCATGTAAAAGGGGGTGTGGATTTAGGTCTGGTTCCTCCCCTTTACACCCTTAGAAGCCAATTCAATGGTGGGGAGAGGGGGGGGTGTTCAATTCCAATCCCCCCCCATCAACTCAATGGGAGCAGCTGCTTATGGGGTGAATTGGGGACCCCCTCTGACCCCATGGGTGGCCCCCCCCCCCCCCCCAAAGGTGCGGGTGCTGAAGGAGAAGATCGAGGCCGCCAAGGGCTCCGAGGCCTTCCCGGTGGCCGGGCAGAAGCTCATCTACGCCGGGAAGATCCTGAGCGACGACGTCCCCATCCGCGAGTACCGCATCGACGAGAGGAACTTCGTGGTCGTCATGGTCACCAAGGTGAGACACCCCCCAAAACCCCCCCTTAACCCCCCCCCAAAAACCCCCTTTAACCCCCCCAAAACCCCCCCCCCGTCCCCCCCAAAAACCCCCTTTAACCCCCCCAAAAACCCCCTTTAACCCCCCCAAAACCCCCTTTAACCCCCCCAAAAACCCCCTTTAACCCCCCCAAAAACCCCCTTTAACCCCACCAAAACCCCTTTTAACCCCCCCAAAACCCCCCTTTAACACCCAAAAGCCCCCTTTTTACACCCCAAAACCCCCTTTAACCCCCCCCCCCCCCCCCCCCCCCCCCCCCAAAAACCCCCCAACCCCCCCAAAAACCCCTTGAACCCCCAAACCCCCTTTAACCCCCCAAAACCCCCTTTAACCCCCCAAAAACCCCATTTAACCCCCCCCCAAAACCCCTTTAACCCCCCCCCAAAACCCCCCAACCCCCCAAGACCCCCTTTAACCCCCCCCCCAAACCTCCCTTTTAACCCCCCCAAAACCCCCCTTTAATCCCCACAAATCTCCTCTTTAACCCCCCAAGACCCCTCTTTAACCCCCCCCAAGACCCCCCCAAAACCCCCTTTTAACCTCCCCAAAACCCCCATTTACCCCCCAACCCCCCCAAAACCCCTCTTAAGCCCCCTAAACCTCTCCTTTACAACCCAAACCCCCCCTTTACCCCCCAAAACCCCCTTTTACCCCCAAACTCCCCCCTTTAACCCCCCAAACCTCCCCTTAAAACCCCCCTTTAACCCCCCCAAACCCCCCCTTAACCCCCCCAAACCTCTCTTTTAAACCCCCCTTTAACCCCTCCAAACCTCCCCTTTAAAC
>NW_026637537.1:0-3090 GCF_028554395.1 Pezoporus wallicus
TGTAGTCCCATAGCTGAGGCATCCAACATAACTAGTTACTTTGCAAGAGCTACGTCAGTACCAATGATATCCATGTATCTTCCCTTTCCAGCATATAGGTTCCCCCTTTGTGCAAATGGTTGTTTCATTATTTAGCTCAAAGGAGGCGCTAAGCTGTATGTGTGAGCAGAGCATCATTTATGGTTTTGGATTCTGCATGTTTTGAGGCAGAGCTGCATGGACATCCAGGAATACAGGATGCTATGATGGGTTGTATCTGATATATTTTCTTACTGGTGTAACATATGAAATGTCCTATTCTCTTCTCTGGTTTGGAGTCCCTTTTATTTTTTTCTCTCAAATAAAAATATATCATTTTATTCCTTCTTCTCAAGGTGTCATGGTTTAAGCTCAGCCAGTAACTCAGAACCACACAGCCGTCTGCTCACCCTCCCCCTTTCTCCCCCTCCCCCCCGCTCCTGGAGGGATGGGAAGGAGAATCAGAAGAATGTAAGTCCCACGGGTTGAGATAAGAACAGTTCAGTAACTAAGGTATAATACAAAACTACCACTACTACCACCACCAATAATAATAACGATAAAGGAAATAAGAAGGGGAGAGAATACAATTGCTCACCACCCACTGACCAATACCCAGCCTGACCCTAGCAGCGATCTGGGCCTTCCGGGTAACTCCCCACAGTTTATATCCTAGGCATGATCACAGAATCACAGAATCCTAAGGGTTGGAAGGGACCTCAAAAGATCATCTAGTCCAACCCTCCTGAAAGAGCAGGGTAACCTAGAGTACATCACACAAGAACTTGTCCAGGCGGGCCTTGAATATCTCCAACGTAGGAGACTCCACAACCCCCCTGGGAAACCTGTTCCAGTGATCTGTCACTCTCACAGTAAAGAAATTTTTCCTGATGTTCACATGGAACCTCCTATGCTCCAGTTTACACCCATTGCCCCTTGTCCTATCACTGGACATCACTGAAAAAAAACCTAGCTCCATCATCCTGACACTCACCCTTTACATATTTGTAAACATTGATGAGGTCACCCCTCAGTCTCCTCTTCTCCAAGCTAAAGAGTCCCAGCTCCCTCAGCCTCTCCTCATAAGAGAGATGTTCCATTCCCTTAATCATCTTTGTAGCTCTGCGCTGGACTCTTTCAAGCAATTCCCTGTCCTTCTTGAACTGTGGGGCCCAGAACTGCACACAATATTCCAGATGCGGCCTCACCAAGGCAGAGTAGAGGGGGAGGAGAACCTCTCTTGACCTACTAACCACACCCTTTCTAATGCACCCTAGGATGCCATTGGCCTTCTTGGCCACAAGGGCACATTGCTGGCTCATGGTCATCCTCCTATCCACCAGGACCCCCAGGTCCCTTTCCCCTTCACTACTGTCCAGCAGGTCAGCCCCCAACCTGTACTGGTACATGGGGTTGTTCTTCCCCAGATGCAAGACTCTACACTTGCCTTGTTGAATTTCATCAAGTTCCTCTCCGCCCAACTCTCCAACCTGTCCAGGTCTCACTGAATGGCAACACAGCCCTCTGGTGTATCAGCCACTCCTCCCAGTTTAGTATCATCAGCAAACTTGCTGAGGGTACATTCAGTTCCCTCATCCAGGTCGTTGATGAAAATATTAAACAGCACTGGTCCCAGCACCGACCCCTGAGGGACTCCACAAGTCACAGACCTCCAGCTAGATTCTGCCCCATTGACCACAACTCTCTGCCTTCTTCCTTCCAACCAGTTCTTGATCCACCTCACTACCTGATCATCAAACCCACACTTCCTTAGCTTATCTATGAGGATGCTGTGGGAGACAGTATCAAATGTGCTGTGGTATGGAATACTTCTTTGTCTACTTTGGGTCAGGTGTCCTGTCTCTGCTTTGTTGCAGCTTCCCCTGCCCCTCCTCATTGGCAGAGCATGAGAGACGGAAAAGTCCTTGATCAGAGTAAACATTACTTAGCAACAGCTGAAAACATTGGTGTGTTATCAGCACTGTTCTCAGACTAAAGTCGAAAACACAGCACTGCACCAGCTACTAAGAAGGAAAAAAATGACTGCTACAGATGAACCCAGGACACAAGGGGACTTGGCCTATGGAGAACTTAGAAACATTTCACTATTTTGTAAATTAATTTTCGCATTCATCCTGAGCCAGCTGTGAAGACTTTGCCACCTTCTTCTCAGCAACCCAGGTACCTTTTTCTCACACAATAAATGAACAAACAGAAATCCTACCTGTTATGTCTCTCCCCTTTGAATTTCTCCAGAATTTAGGAGTGGCAAATAATGACGTACTGCAAAAGCAGGAAATAAATTATTTCCAAAATGGCAAAAGCAAAATATTTCTCCTCTAATCATGTTGGGGTTTTACTTTGTATGCCTTGGCAGCCTATCCCTCTGAAAACACCCAGCTGAATTCTCTACACTCAACAGAGCAGCCCAAGGATAAACCCTCTAGTAAATCCTGTGTGACTGAAGCTATAGGAGTCTGACTGTGAGTGAAAGCATTTTAAATATGATTACTATACCTATTAGCAACCAAAGAACCCCTTTGGAGCAAATAATTTTCTTGGAAACATCTGAATCATCTAAGCCTGGGAGCCCATGTGTCATGGTTTAAACCCAGCTAGAAACCAAGTACCATGCAGACATTTGCTCACATACACCCAATTCAGTCAGCTGATCGGAGCTAGCCTAGCTAGAGCCACAGCCGGCACGCTTCAGCGACGCGAGGGTCAACGGAGATTAGGAAAATCAGAGGGGATAGCGCAGAGACAGCGATTCCCGACATCTCCCGATCCCCGAAGCCCCAGCAGCCCTTGCGAGAGAGAGAGGCTGACGTGGCGGGGGGCGTTCCCACGGTGACGGCGACCACTCCCCTGCTGCTTGCCTTGAAAAAGCCTTTGAGAGAGCAGTGACCGGTCGCTGCCCACCGGGCACAGGGAGGAGCAAGCAGGTCGTGTTGCTGGTGTCCCAGACTGCGCACCAATATGGTTGCCTCCAGAAAGAGAGCTTGCAGTAAGGTGACTACAGCAACTCAGACAGAGACCCCGTCCCAAACTGTGGCTGTTCAGGTCTCTGGG